>NC_064614.1:665143779-665446809 GCF_023898315.1 Schistocerca nitens | reverse complement strand
CCGCATCTCGTGGTCGTGCGGTAGCGTTCTCGCTTCCCACGCCCGGGTTCCCGCGATTGATTCCCGGCGGGGTCAGGGATTTTCTCTGCCTCGTGATGGCTGGGTGTTGTGTGCTGTCCTTAGGTTAGTTAGGTTTAAGTAGTTCTAAGTTCTAGGGGACTTATGACCACAGCAGTTGAGTCCCATAGTGCTCAGAGCCATTTGAAACATTTTTTTGAAAAGGGAGAAAAGGAAACATAGTAGGTGAATATGGATTGGGGGGAAGAAATGAAAGAGGAAGCTGCCTTGTAGAATTTTGCACAGAGCAAAACTTAATCATAGCTAACACTTGGTTCAAGGATCATAAAAGAAGGTTGTATATCTGGAAGAATCCTGGGGATACTAAAAGGTATCAGATAGATTATATAATGGTAAGACAGAGATTTAGGAACCAGGTTTTAAATTGTAAGACATTTCCAGGGGCAGATGTGGATTCTGACCACAATCTATTGGTTATGAACTGCAGATTGAAACTGAAGAAACTGCAAAAAGGTGGGAACTTAAGGAGATGGGACCTGGATAAACTGAAAGAACCAGAGGTTGTAGAGAGTTTCAGGAAGAGCATAAGGGAACAACTGACAGGAATGGGGAAAAGAAATACAGTAGAAGAAGAATGGGTAGCTTTGAGGGATGAAGTAGTGAAGGGAGAAGAGGGTCAAGTAGGTAAAAAGACGAGGGCTAATAGAAATCCTTGGGTAACAGAAGAAATATTGAATTTAATTGATGAAAGGAGAAAATATAAAAATGCAGTAAATGAAGCAGGCAAAAAGGAATACAAAAGTCTCAAAAATGAGATCGACAGGAAGTGCAAAATGGCTAAGCAGGAATGGCTAGAGGACAAATGTAAGGATGTAGAGGCTTGTCTCACTAGGGGTAAGATAGATACTGCCTACAGCAAAATTAAAGAGACCTTTGGAGAGAAGAGAACCACTTGTATGAATAGCAAGAGCTCAGATGGCAACCCAGTTCTAAGCAAAGAAGGGAAGGCAGAAAGGTGGAAGGAGTATATCGAGGGTTTATACAAGGGCGATGTACTTGACTACAATATTATGGAAATAGAAGAGGATGTAGATGAAGATGAAATGGGAGATAAGATACTGCGTGAAGAGTTTGACAGAGCACTGAAAGACCTAAGTCGAAACAAGGCCCCGTGAGTAGACAACATTCCATTAGACCTACTGATGGCCTGGGGAGAGCCAGTCATGACAAAACTCTACCATCTGGTGAGCAAGATGTATGAGACAGGCGAAATACCCACAGACTTCAAGAAGAATATAGTAATTCCAATCCCAAAGAAAGCAGGTGTTGACAGATGTGAAAATTACCGAACTATCAGTTTAATAAGTCACAGCTGCAAAATACTAACGCGAATTCTTTACAGACGAATGGAAAAACTGGTAGAAGCGGACCTCGGGGAAGATCAGTTTGGATTCCGTAGAAATGTTGCAACACGTGAGGCAATACCGACCTTACGACTTATCTTAGAAGAAAGATTAAGAAAAGGCAAACCTACGTTTCTAGCATTTGTAGACTTAGAGAAAGCTTTTGACAATGTTAACTGGAATACTATCTTTCAAATTCTGAAGGCGGCAGTGGTAAAATACAGGGAGCGAAAGGCTATTTACAATTTGTACAGAAACGAGATGGCAGTTATAAGAGTCGAGGGGCATGAAAGGGAAGCAATGGTAGGAAAAGGAGTGAGACAGGGTTGTAGCCTTTCCTCGATGTTATTCAATCTGTATATTGAGCAAGCAGTAAAGGAAATAAAAGAAAAATTCGGAGTAGGTATTAAAATTCATGGAGAAGAAGTAAAAACTTTGAGGTTCGCCGATGACATTGTAATTCTGTCAGAGACAGGAAAGGACTTGGAAGAGCAGTTGAACGGAATGGACAGTGTCTTGAAAAGAGGATATAAGATGAACATCAACAAAAGCAAAACGAGGATAATGGAATGTAGTCAAATTAAGTCGGGTGATGCTGAGGGAATTAGATTAGGAAATGAGACACTTAAAGTAGTAAAGGAGTTTTGCTATTTAGGGAGTAAAATAACCGATGATGGTCGAAGCAGAGAGGAAATAAAATGTAGACTGGCAATGGCAAGGAAATCGTTTCTGAAGAAGAGAAATTTGTTAACATCGAGTATAGATTTAAGTGTCTCGAAGTCGGTTCTGAAAGTATTTGTATGGAGTGTAGCCATGTATGGAAGTGAAACATGGACGATAACTAGTTTGGACAAGAAGAGAATAGAGGCTTTCGAAATGTGGTGCTACAGAAGAATGCTGAAGATAAGGTGGGTAGATCACGTAACTCTTGAGGAGGTATTGAGTAGGATTGGGGAGAAGAGGAGTTTGTGGCACAACTTGACTACAGGAAGGGATCGGTTGGTAGGACATGTTTTGAGGCATCGAGGATCACAAATTTAGCATTGGAGTGCACCGTGGAGGGTAAAAACCGTAGAGGAGACCAAGAGATGAATACACTAAGCAGATTCAGAAGGATGTAGGTTGCAGTAGGTACTGGGAGATGAGGAAGCTTGCACAGGATAGAGTAGCATGGAGAATTGCATCAAGCCAGTCTCAGCACTGAAGACCACAACAACAACCTAAGGACATCACACACACCCATGCCCGAGGCATGATTCGAACCTACTGTGGGGCGGCAGGTGGAATTTATGTGTTGCTTTTTAAAATGTTTGGTTTGTAATGTAGAAAAGATGCATTCCTTGCCGTTTTAACCATATGTGGAGCGGCGAGTGGAATTAATTGTTAATAAATGTTCCTATTATTTATGCTGTTGTTTTGCCGTTCTCAAGACTGGCACTCTAACTACAATATTGGCAACCAGAAAGTGATTAGCAAAACGTGAAGCCTGTAATTAGAATTCCTAGTGCCCACTTCATCTGAGAAACACACTTATAGCTGCAGCTTATAGCTCTGAGGAATTAGGAGATTGTCTGGGATTCATAATCAAAAACGATTTTCAAAAATACTTGAGTATATTGTGAAAGTCACAGATGAAAAAAAAAAAAAAAGAATCCAACAATCTGACTAAACAGAGCAGTTCAGAGTCTAATGCGCTGATGCAACTATAACTGTCCAAATTAAATATTTAAATGAATGTTCGCCATAATTTGATGATAATGTTCATCAAACGCCACGCTAAATAATGGTAGAATGTCTGTCCCGCGACGGCACGTGAAAATACGACATACGCAAACTGAAGATCGATCATTAAAGTCATCCCAGAATTAACACTTCGCTCGAAAATGATTTCATGGTTACGCGTATCCCGAGTAACTTAATGTTTATAGCAATGATACCGACGCGACACGACTCCCGACACAGATTGTGTGCTATTCAGCGTCTGGAGAGAATTGGGGCCTTACTTCCTCTCGCAGCGTTCTTATATATAAAGCCGCGGTGCGGACGGCTAAAGGAACGCCTGATCTAATCGGCTCTCCCGACTAGCCGCTGGGCTAGTAATGCACCACTTTAAGTTACCTAATAAATCGTAGCTTCTCTTGCTGATGGCCTATGAAGCTCTCAATTGAAATGTGCATTCAACACACAGGTAAGTAATCATAATAAATGTCTGACGTGGCTAAGTCAATTATTTTGGGCGAGAGAATTAATTTAATTACACTGCACGCAGTAGATGAGCTCTGAACTTGCCCTTTGGAGATACGCTATCGCTATAGTTCTATAGTTATTCAAATGAAACTTCTCACATCTTTATGGTTATAGCGGACCTCCATTCTACTTAGATATAAACATCCTAGCCTTTTTTATTAGCCTACTTAATCTATCTTGCTTCCTCAATTTTTAAGACAAAACCAGAAAATTATGAATTTAAACAAAAATTTTAATTTGTGAGATCCAAAGTACTGTTTCTATTAAATTATTATGGAAAAGGAATCTAAATATAAATTTTTAAGTCTCTAGCTCTTTTCTGTTGCGCCAATGATTTTTACTGAAAAACGTCCAAATTTCGAAAATGGTTAAAGTTATCGAACTGATATTCAACACATATTAATTTAGTATTACTCCTGACATGCTAGAACCGTTTCAGGTCGTGTACTTGATTTTAGAAGTATTGCACAACATTTATGACGTCAGAGCTAGTTACAGCGGACTACGCTGGCACACAATGGAAAGACTGCTGTGAATTTACTACGGCGTGAGTAGGCTGCTTCCCTACATCACCCTCTACTTAAATTTTTTTTTGAATGTTAATGACCGAAAAAAAATTAATTACAAAAAGGGAAGCAAGAGTACAGCTTAACTCCCTATGAAAATTAAAATTGTAATGTAAACATATAGAAATATTAAAAGAACACTGATTACCTATTTTAATTATTTAAATTGCTGGCATGTTCACTGCCTCTTAAGCAACATTATCCCTCAAAATTTAAGCAAAATCAATGAAACACTTTGGCATATATATTGCCTTAGACAAACAAACACATAAAAATATGTAAAATTACGAAAATCTTAAATTCATTAAATACATTTTTACACTCACCAATTCAAAGAAAATAACACTGTTATTCATGATACATAAACAGATGATTATATCTTAGCAGTCTTTTCTAAACCTGAAAGAAAATTTTACAATCATGACAATTTCATTTTTACACACATAGTTGTAGCCGCTTTGGCTTGCGTTCTACACTTCCATTCACAAGGGTAGAGGAGGAGAAGTTGCTATGGTGTGCGTCCTTCACGTTCGCTCTAAATTACATGGGGAAAGGGGAGGGGTCACTGTGAGTTGTGTCCAAGTCACTCCACGCTTTCACGCAGCTACCAGGCTGCCATTATCTGGTTTGTCCCGTAGAACAAACAAAAAGAGTGCCTCAGACTCTGTTCACTTAATATCTAAGGGTGGGTCACAATAAAATGGGGATATATACATTTTATCTTTCAATATGTTACTGGAACATAGTTAACAGAATTTTTTCAATTTTACTCTCGCGGTTACTTAACTGTCACAAAATCGGTAAACAAATGGCTCAAAACGCTGTTAGTCACGTACTAGAGAAAATTTATGCTTAAGGCATACAATCATAAATCCTATTTAATTACAATTTATTATTTCTGGGCCGGAACACTGACCCAATGCTCGGTACATTCCTGATACATTTGTATTTTATTCACTTAGCTGACTTATCTTTGATTACCTTATTCTTAGAGATAGTATGAGTATATTTGATTAGTAGTTGTTTTCTCAGCTTCTTTGTACATGTGAGTAACTTTTGGTAACAGTACAGTTCTGAGTGTTCAAAACACACTACGTTTAGTTGACTACAAGATCCGCTTATTGGTCCTCTGCTGCTGTGTCAGTTCCACATCTGCAATTATGTACTTACTTTATCGAAGTGTATTTATGCTGAGCTATAAATAATATTTTACGTCTGCCATTAAGTTACTTAAATATGTTGCTAGTGTATGTACTTATTTAACACTCACTCTATTAACATTTAAAGCATAGGATAGCACATTTATTTCATATCCATAGTGTATTGCAGCTGATCGGTTTGCTGACGTGGCAATCCATTTCCACTCGATCGGACGCTGAAACCACAGGTAGTCTCTCTCGACCTACCACTTAAGTGCATCAAGTAATTATGGACGAGCGTAATGCTAAATTCCTTAAACCTATATGACACAATGAGCTGCTCTGTCTCATCTAACATAAGGGTACCTATGGTCGCATTCACGCCTCCAACTCATAACCTCAATACATGTAGGTGTGTCCTGTCACACACTACTACAAATAACGGCCAGCTCCAACCTTATAAATATTTCAAAGACGTGTCCACGTCTCAACCACAAACAATGTTCAATTCTATTACATTGCCATATCTTGCTACACAAGGTGAGTTTATTCTTACAACTTGTCTGCATATTTTTCATAACACTAAGCACTCTCTCTTACTATTTATTAGTTAACTCTACAGCATATAATAGGTTTCACTGCCACTTCAGATCCTGCTTGAACACAAATTTCTACATCTTTTTAAAATTGCGGTTGGTGGACCATTTCCAATAACACAACACTTTGTACTAACAATATTACCAGGGTTCTATACATACTTGTTACTCAATTACATTTGTATCTTAATTACGTCATGCTTCTCTATTGTTTATGTCACTGTTAGGTTTGTCACATTAGGTACTTCTTTTCACTAATCGGTGGATAGAATAGTTACAGAACTCATGGCTTGATAGCCATGACGGAAAATTTTAGTATTTGAGAGTAAGCGCCGAAATTTTGGTGGATAGGAAAGATGAAGAATGAGTGAAACCTGAAAAGGAAAAAATATCTCACACAGCTGGGACTGCACAGCTGCCACACTGTGTAGAGGTTACAGAACAATCTCCTCCCTATAGAATTCGTTAGTTTATTATTGGCTTGATAACCATAACGGAAGATTTTAATGTGTTGGAAAGAAGAGGTCGAAATTTTGGTGGATAGTAAAGATACAGAATGAGTGAGATCTGAAATGGGAAAGAAGATCTCACACAGCTGGGACTGCACTGCTGCTACACTGTGTAGAGGTGACAGAACAACCTCCTCCCTACAGAATTCATTAGTTTTTTATTGGCTTGATAACCTTAACGGAAAATTTAATGTGTTGGAAAGAAGAGGTCGAAATTTTAGGTGGATAGAAAAGATTGAAGAATGTGTGAAATCTGAAATGTGAAAGAAGATCTCACACAGCTGGGACTGCACAGCTGCCACACTGTGTAGAGGTTATAGAACAACCTCTTCCCTACAGAATTCATTCACTATCTATGAACTTCTTTAGGTCGATCACGTTCCTGAGACCGAATAGCTTTTTACTCTTAGGGTACTCTAGCCTATATGCATTGGCATGTGGTTTTCCTATGATCCTGAAAGGTCCTTGGTATACGAACATGAATTTCTTTGTTTCTGCATTTATTTTCTTTGATTTTTCCTTAGTTTTGACAAGGACTAACTGACCTATTTCAAAACTGGTGGGTACAGCTTTTGCGTCATGACGCTTCTTCCTTTCCAATGCTCTTTTTCTTATATTTGCCCTAGCCTTCAACTTCTTCTCGTCTGTGGATATTTGCGTTAGAATAGGGAATTCTACCACATCTGCAATCACATTGTGCGGTTCTTGGCCAAACATCAATTCGCAAGGCGCAAAACCAGTTGCTTCATGCCTTAAGTTGTTAATTACATTCTCTAAATATTTCATGTGCTCTGCCCAACTTGAGTGTTTCCGAGCAAAATAAGTTCTGCAAAGCCTATTCAATTCTCTCATAATACGTTCACTCATATTTCCTTGGGGGAAATATGCAGATATTTTCAGATGTTTCACTCCGGCCTTAGCCAGACATTCTTTAAATCTATCAGAAGTAAACTGAGGCCCATTGTCTGACAGCAAATTCTTCGGAACGTCAACGTTCACTAAGAAATCGTTTTCCAATTATTCTACCAATGTTTTTGCATTTGCTCTTTTAATTGGGTATAGCTTAACATATTTACTGAATCCATCCACAACAACAAAAACATGGGTGCAACCACCTCTCGAAACAGGAAGAGGGCCAAACAAATCACAAGCCAGTAATTCTTGCGTTTCCGTTGGCTCTACTGAATGCATATCCCCTTGTATTCTGGTGTTAGCAGCACGGACTTTCTGGCACACTACACAAGATGCTAGACGCTTGGCCACACGGCAGTACATGTTGTCAAACACAACCTTCTCTTTTAATTTTGCAATGCACTTCTTTGCACCGTAGTGCCCATACCTCAGGTGTACATAGTCGATTAGTAAGTCTACATGTTGTGAGGGAAAGCACAGCTTCCACTCAGAAACACCTACCTTTTTCCTCCTAAACAGAATACCGTCATGCGGACAATAGTATTGCGAGACCTTAGGATGGTTCGCATTTCCTAAATAGCTCTTCACTAATTTCAGTTGGTCATCTGCATTCTGCTCACGTCTCAAGTTGTTAATCACTCTCTTTAATGCACTTTCTTCCTTTACTTCGTGTAATGCAAACATTCGTACTTCACTTAGGTCGGTTGCTGTAATTCCCGCGTCGTCACAGAGCTCCGCACTTCTAGATAACCCATCAGCTACCAGATTGTCTTTCCCTTGAATATATCTAACCTCAAGGTCAAACTGCTGGAGATACAATGACCATCTTACCAAACGAGCATTCCTCAACTTACAGGTCTTTAAAAAGGTCAACGCCTTATGGTCACTGTAAACAATTATCTTGTGACCTAATAGATACTGCTCAAACTTCTGTACCCCAAATACAATTGCCAATGCTTCCAGTTCTGAGATGCCATAATTTCTCTCTGCTGCCTGTAAAGATCGACTTGCGAAAGCTATAGTCTTGTGCACTTCTTGTTCGTTCTCTATTTCTACTTGGAATATCTCCACAGCTATACCATAGCCACTAGCATCAACAGACATACAGAATGGTTTTTCAAAATCAGGATGATGTAAAATAGGACTATTAATTAAAGATTGTTTAAGTAACTCGAACGCCTGTTGACATTCTGCTGTCCAAACCCAAGGGGTATTCTTTTTCAGCAGGAGGTGAAGACAGGGCGCATTAAAAGCCTGATCACTAACAAAACGCCTATAGAAGCCGAAAAGACCGAACATCGATCTCAACTGCTTCTTGTTTCTGGGAGCCTCAAATTTTTCAATGACTGCTAGCTTGCCTAGGTCTTGCAGAATACCTTTTCCACTTATCATATATCCCAAGAAACCTATTTCCTCTTTAACGCTCTCTGTCTTTTCAATCTTTAGTTTCATGTCACCTCTCTCAATAGCTTCTAACACTTCCTCTAATAAAGCTATGTGTTCTTCCCAGGTTGCTATTAACAGATCATCTACGTAGACTGTTATTTTATTACTTAAGGCTGGTCCTAAGACATGGCACATCACACGTACGAAAGCACAAACAGAGATATTAAGTCCGAAAGGTACCACACGATATTGGTAACAAACTCCTTCGTACAAGAAAGCTGTGTACTTCCTTGAACTTTCCGCCAGTGGCAAATTCCAATATCCACACGTAATTTCCATAGAAGTTAAGAATTTTACTCCCCGGAACTTTTGCAATAACTCGGCCATGTTCTGCGGTCTATCACTTTCCCTAACCACTATTTCATTCAACCAACGAGCGTCCAAGACCAATCTGACACTCCCGTCTCTTTTTGGTGCAACAACAAGAGGATTATTGTACTCACTGACCGCTTTTTCAATCACACCCCACTCTAGCATTCTCTGGATCTCCTTTCGAACCGCCTCCTTCCTAGCTACATGTATCTGGTATGGCTTCCTGATAAACACTTGGCCAGGTTTCACCTTTAATTGACATTCATAACCTTTGACCACGCCAGGTCGATCTGAAAATACCTTATGATGCCTTTTTAAAACCTGTCTCAGTTCTTCCTTCTGATTAGCTGAAATTTTATCGGTTTCCTGCAATTTAGCTTCTATTTTGTCCAAAATAATTGCTTCTTCTTCTTCTGTGTTTAGCTTACTTTTACTAAGATTAACACCTTCGTCCCAATATCTCCCATTTTTCAGAACTCGTATAGGCATCTCCCAAGTTTCATCATTAGTTACTACATGTTTATCACTAAAAGGTACTGTAATTACTCCGGTTATCGGTAAGACCATTTTTAACTGGCTTCTTTCAAAGTCAACAACACTCTGATATTTTGACAAGAAATCTATGCCAATTAAAACCTCAATACTGAGATTGTTTACAATTAAACATGGATGATCAATTAAATTACCATTAATGTTAAAGGGCAGCAAAGCTTCTTGCTTTACCGTTTTTGACACCTTGCCAGCAGCACCAATTATTCTTAGTCCTGATACCCTCATTACTGTAAGCTTGTCTTTACTAGGTACTACATCAAAGAAGGACTGAGATATTGCACTCACCGCACTTCCACTGTCTAAGAGACAACGTACATTGATACCCAACATATTCACTATTATTATAGGGTGGCTTATTCTAGGTTGTACAGGTGGTTCCTCAAATTCACCCAATAGTTCCTTTTGGATTTGTCTCCAACTAAAGTGATCGACATCTGTCTTCATTACATTTAGGTCAAAGTGTGTAGGGGTTTCCTGAATTACATTTTCAGCTGCCTTTTCAAATCGAAACACCGCACGACTTCATTACATTTAGTTTGCTGAACATGACCCAAATTACTGTAGTCTGAGCGATTCTGCGCCTCCAGAACGGGCATAACACTACTTACAGCTAAACCACTTTCATTATTATCGTCGGGTTCCTTCTCAAGTGACAACTGGTCACAGCTACTGGGTTCATCGACCCCCAACCGGATACCCTCTACATTCTCACTTACCTCCTGTCCTAAATCTGTTAGTACAGTATCAACCTCCTGCACAGGCACTTTAGATAAGAGCACATCACCCTCTTCGTAAATATAATTATGAATTTCTTCTCCTTCTTCACCTGACAATTCAGTATTTTGTAGTTCCTCCCTATCGTTACACTGCTGCGCCTTCTCTTTCTCTTCCCACTTAGAAAGCGTCTCTAACACGGTATCTATCAAATACTGTGAGTGATCTAATACTTCTGTTGTATCCTTAGATGCTACCGACCCTTCATCCACATGTTCAGTTTGAGTATTCTGATCTGTCTTACCAATTACCGTAACTACTGGCTTAGGAAAAGTAACCGCCTGGTGAGCGCCAGAGTCCTCATAGACGGGAACTAGTTTTCCTGCCTCGGCCTACTAATGTTTCCTTTATTTTCATTATAGTTAACTGGCACAGCATTGCTTTCCGTACTGTTGTTTACCTGCATAATATTGTTTGAAACAAAATTATTATCACTTGGATGCCATTGTTGTTTCTGATAATTATTTCTCCAATTTCTACCTCTCTTAGGATGACGAACACCTACTGTTCTGATGTTTACATTGCCATTCTGCTCGTTCTTAAAATTACTACTGTGTTATTAGCATTTCTGCTATTAAGTGCTTGCTCCTCATTGGCAGCAACACGTTCTACACGTTCCAAATACTCAATGAAACGATCCAGATTGTCTCTAGGGGCAGTTATAATTCTAGTTTGCCAATACCATGGCAGCTTGGCTTCAAGACCTGGTATTATCATTTCAGGTTTTAACTTTTCGGCCAAATGTGACAAACGTGAGATCCATGACCTAGCAAATTCTTTAATAGATTCCTTGCCTGCATTGAAGCGTTTTCCACTCCAAAATTCTCTCAACACTTCATTTTGCTTACTACTAGACCAATAATCATTAATGAAAGCTGTTTTAAATTCTGCTAATGTTTTACATTTCAACATAACATCAGCTGACCAACGCATGGCGTCACCTGCTAAATGGCTTTTAATAAATGAGATTTTCTCTCGTTCAGACCAAGTTGGTGGAATCACATCTTCAAAATCGCTCCAGAAATCTAACGGGTGGATATTTTTATCTGGATCAAACCGCAAGAACTGCCGACACCCGATAAAAGCGGCGTTTGCAGCTACAATTTGTTGCATACTACCATTACCAGAAGTTACTGAAGCTACTTTACTCTCAATGTTAGCAATGTTAGTACTAACATTTTCTAGTCTCATTTCGACATTATCTACTCTTTGCACAATATGAGTAGTATCAGTTTTGATTGCATTTACTTCTGCTTGACATATATTTACTTTTATATTAACATCTTTAAATTTATCTGAGCACAGTTCAGATTCCGCCTCGATCTTTTCTGTTAACATGTGCTCCAGCTTCGCATCTTCCATTTGGAAGTCTTTGGGAACCTCAGCAACTTCGGATTTTACTGTTTTATACATTTCAGAAAATTGTTGAGCAACCTTTTTCTTAATATCCTCATGATTGTAATCAATTTTATAATTCAAACTGTCCAGATCCTCTTTCAACTTATTGCAACCAGCCTTGAAGGTATTGTCCATTACCTCCAATCGTTTATTAAAAATTAGGTTGGCTGGCCACAATCTCATATTTTAATTCAGCATAACTGCTTTTGACCTGTTCACTTATTTCAGACTTTAATTCAGCGGTCATTCTAGCATTACTGGCAGCTATTGCTTGTAATATTACATTTAAATCCATAGCCTCAGTATCTTTGGGTTGCTCACTAGCTGGTTACTTATCACACTCAGGTGACGAAAAACTAGCTCCAACACCAGAATCATCAAAACTAAATGAAACTTCTGATTGATCAGTTATATCTAACTTCTCCTGTTTAAACTCTACCACCTCTGATGACTGTTTCGTTTTTGACTCATCAGACAAACTATCATCCAATAAATTAACAATTTCTAATTTCTGTTTTACTATAAGGGGTCTCTATTATTGAATCATTGCCCCTTCCCACACTACTGTCAGGAGATAATACTTCATATTCCACTTTAACATTACTACTTTCATGCATATTTACACTTGAACCGTTGTCTGAATTTACAGTTCCTTCAACAGACGTAGGTTCTGATTTAAATTTAACCTCGGTTTCTTCTGGCAGTTCCATCGCCGACAGTCTTTTAGTGCAGGTTAGTAAAATTTTTAACAGCTTTTCACTTAACTTAATTCCTTCTACACGACGTATGGCGTTGCCTGCGCGGTGTACCAGGATTACTGATGCGACGCAGCTGCGACACAGCGCGCTGTACTGCAGACGGCACTCCGACGGCTGTTGTGTGTTTGCGTGGCCCACAACTGCAGGCGCGGTTCCGGCTGCTCCGGAGGACGACTGCGGTGAGGCGAAACTGGCTTCTCGCGATGCCGGCAGCTCCGCTAGACTCAGTGCCAGCTCCGTCAATCCAGATGCGTTGTTAATCCAATTACGTCGTCCACATGCACACGTAACACTTTCACTGTTCTATTACTCAGTTGCGTGTCGCATTTCACTCGCGAATCCGAATATTTGAAAATCACTTTCACTTCTACTCAGTTTGTTTCTTTCCCGGCCGATGCACCATATGTGGGGTGGCTGGTAGAAATAATGTTGTTATTTAAAATGTTTGGTTTGTAATGTAGAAAAGATGCATTCCTTGCCGTTTTAACCATATGTGGGGCGGCGAGTGGAATTCAAAAATGGTTCAAATGGCTCTGAGCACTATGGGACTCAACTGCTGAGGTCATTAGTCCCCTAGAACTTAGAACTAGATAAACCTAACTAACCTAAGGACATCACAAACATCCATGCCCGAGGCAGGATTCGAACCTGCGACCATAGCGGTCTTGCGGTTCCAGACTGCAGCGCCTTTAACCGCACGGCCACTTCGGCCGGCTCGAGTGGAATTAATTGTTATATAAATGTTCCTATTATTTATGCTGATGTTTTACCATTCTCAATACTGGCTCTCTAACTACAATATTGGCAACCAGAAAGTGATTAGCAAAACGTGAAGCCTGTAATTAGAATTCCTAGTGCCCACTTCATCTGAGAAACACACTTATAGCTGCAGCTTATAGCTCTGAGGAATTAGGAGATTGTCTGGGATTCATAATCAAAAACGATTTTCAAAAATACTTGAGTATATTCTGAAAGTCACAGATGAAAAAAAAAGAAAAAAGAATCCACACAATCAAACTAACAGAGCAGTTCAGAGTCTAATGTGCTGATGCAACTATAACTGTCCAAATCAAATATTTAAATGAATGCTCGCCATAGTTTGATGATAATGTTCATCAAACGCCACGCTAAGTAGTGGTAGAATGTCTGTCCCGCGACGGCACGTGAAAATACGACATACACAAACTGAAGATCGATCATTAAAGTCATCCCAGAATTAACACTTCGCTCGAAAATGATTTCATGGTTACGCGTATCCCGAGTAACTTAATACGGTATACGAGGCTGTTTATAGCAATGATACCGACGCGACGCGACTCCGACACAGATGGTGTGCTATTCAGCGTCTGGAGAGAATTGGGGCCTTGCTTCCTCTTGCAGCGTTCTTATATATAAAGCCGCGGTGCGGACGGCTAAGGGAACGCCTGATCAAATCGGCTCTCCCGACTAGCTGCTGGGCTAGTAATGCACCACATTAAGTTATTGAATAAATCATAGCTTCTTTTGCTGATGGCCGATGAAGTTCTCAATTGAAATATGCATTCAACACATAGGTAAGTAATCATAATAAATGTCTGACGTGGCTAAGTCAATTATTTTGGGCGAGAGAATTTAATTACATTGCATGCAGTAGACGAGCTCTGAACTTGCCCTTTGGAGATACGCTATCGCTATAGTTTTATAGTTATTCAAATGAAACTTCTCACATCTTTATGGCTATAGCGGATCTCCATTCTACTTAAATATAAATATCCTAGCCTTATTTATTAGCCTACTTAATCTATCTTGCTTCCTTAATTTTTAAGACAAAACCCAGGAAATTATGAATTTCAACAAAAATTTTAATTTGTGAGATCCAAAGTACTGTTTCTATTAAATTATTATGGAAAAGGAATCTAAATATAAATTTTTAAGTCTCTAGCTCTTTTCTGTTGCGCCAATGATTTTTACTGAAAAACGTCCAAATTTCGAAAATGGTTAAAGTTATCGAACTGATATTCAACACATATTAATTTAGTATTACTCCTGACATGCTTGAACCGTTTCAGGTCATTTACTTGATTTTAAAAGTATTGCGCAACATTTATGACGTCAGAGCTAGTTCCAGCGGACTAGGCTGGCACACAATGGAAAGACTGCTGTGAATTTACTACGGCGTGAGTAGGCTGCTTCCCTACACTGCGACCGCAGCAGTCTCGCGGTTCCAGACTGTAGCGCCTAGAACCGCTCGGCCACCCCGGCCGGCACTTTAGAAAGTGAGTTTTATATTTTGCCGCCGGCCGCGGTGGTCTAGCGGTTCTAGGCGCTCAGTCAAGAACCGCGCGACTGCTACGGTCGCGGGTTCGAATCCTGCCTCGGGCATGGATGTGTGTGATGTCCTTAGGTTAGTTAGGTTTAAGTAGTTCTAAGTTCTAGGGGACTTATGACCGCAGATGTTGAGTCCCATAGTGCTCAGAGCCATTTTTTATATTTTGCCAATGCACTTGTCTCAGAGCAGTAACGTACAAGTGCCAGCTCATCCTCTCCCTGATGGGTAAGGGTGAGACACAACAATAAAAGTGGATTAAAAATGTTGTTGTTTGTGTGTTTTGGTTTGGGAGATATGCGTGCAGTGCAGACAAACTACAGTGGGCTTGAGGTGTGTTTCGTTCTCTAAACTAAAAGTCAATAAACAATTTAAGTGTGATCGCTCAAACACTACACCATAAATACAACTTTCGGGTTTCATAACAAGATGAATTAAATAATGCATCGATACGTCTGTAATCAACGCGCTTTCGGCAGAACGTTAAACTCTAATCTACTTTCAACATGCATCGACCATTTTACTTCAATAGTGCCAACATAACTTTGGAAGGCAATCACAAAGATGCAGATATTGTCGTTCACAACGGAGTAATTGAATATTAATTCACACTGAAACGTCTGCGGCGTCTCTCAGAAATCGAGATACAAGCGTACAGTTTAAAGCGGGCCAAATTTCCCGCATACAAGCTGTGCGGGCCACGTGCAGGAAAAAGCCTAGCCTCTCTCGGATTTGCTCGATCCTTACCACAATAACCCGGAAAGTGCGACATTTCATTCTGTATTGCGGTGTAGCATTTTCCGATCGACGCTCTCTGTAGTTAGATAGAACCATGGAGGAGCTTGGTTTACAGTTCGCTGGTCGTACGCGATATGAAAGACGTTTACAGATCCAAGTACCTTTTGCACAAAAAAGGCGATCTAGCGATCCACAGTCTCAAGCCTATAAAAATGAAGGGGAATGATAGAACAGAGGGATGAGAATTCTCAATATGTATTATGCAGTCTCATAAGTGATGTGTACTACAAATGTGCTACGACACAACATTAAAACACCATGCAGAAAGAATTTAAAGATTTAGTTGAGAATGAAAGAGCACAAAATTACAACGATCGACAGTCGGGATTCATTGTTCTGTACATTAGGCAGCACTTTGTGCTAAATTTGGATGCATGGAGCACGTGAAGAAATTGATGGTGAGAACAGTAAAATTTCATAAATCGCACACATTATTCTAGTGCCAGATTTACCAGTTTTCGATGGAAATGAGTACTGAGTGTGGAAACTTTACATATTACTGCAAAGTACGCTAAGTTGGTACCGTCACGGGACTTACCTGGAACCATTTTTCGAATTAAAACTCTCTATTGTTGACTTTATAAAGGAAAAAGACGTGCAGGAAACCAAATTAGAACATCCGGAATGGACTGCAGGCGTCGCAGCTTACGTGAACTTGACAGCACACTAGCCATACTAACAAGGGACCCCTGGAGTGCGGAGTTGCAAGTTCAGTTTTTAGTAATGCTCATTTGAAAGTGTTGTGTTAACAACTATGGGAGGAAAGCATCAGCTGCTAAGAGCCCCCATGCGCGTCAGGAGGGCGACACAAAATGAGTGTCCGGAAGTTGCAGAGATCAACCTTGGCTCTGAGCACTATGGGACTTAACATCTGTGGTCATTAGTCCCCTAGAACTACTTAAACCTAACTAACCTAAGGACATCACACACATCCATGCCCGAGGCGGGATTCGAACGTGCAACCGTAGCAGTCGCGCGGTTCAGCACTGAAGCACCTAGAGCCGCTCGGCCAACAAGGCCGGCCAGATCAACCTTCTATGAGATATATGTATTACATTTCACAAAATGGACGTCGTCGACATTCAAGACATATTCAAAGTAAACCATTAACTTACACCATGAACACCGAATGAAAAATGGCGCACTAAGGTGAGCTCCTTGGGATTTACAAACCGTGCAGAGCTTTCAGCTATGTATCCACTCTTGCATACAGAAACATATTGATGTAACTGGGTGATGAGAACTGATGGAATGTGATGGCATCCCACAGAATGTAAAACAGTTTGTCTTGGACCTTATGGTGAATCTGGCTATCCGTTAAGGGGTGCCATAGTATGTTTTATAGGCAAGGAAAAAACAACATCCAGGGGGGGAATTTGTCAATGGTACCGGGTAGTCTGAACTGCAACGTCACACATTTTTAGGGGTAGTAGTTTGCTCTAACAGAGCACGATCCTTATACGCAGGCCTGTAATCAAGAAAATGCAAGTTATTTTGACCATCTACTGGCGAAAAGCAGTGCTTGTATCATAGCTGTGTGTTTCAAACGCACATTTTCCCACTTTTGCTTGCTGTGACGTATATATTCCTTATTGCCCTTAAAAGATCACGCACACGAGAAATAATAGTGGAGATAGAGCACCTCCAACTTTTCGTAGCACAATAAATAACTTTTCAGCCAATTTACGATCCAGACCGATGTTTGTTAATCTTGGTACAATTGTCTTGGTATTTCTGATTTCCAGGTTTCCTTTCATATACATCTCCTCTTCAAATATTGATTGGTCGAAGTTGAACAAAAAATTTCTTACTGAAACATGGGAGAAGTTTGTTTATCTCATCTACAAATTTTCGTGCCGATTCTGCAGTTTCCTGTGCATTGTCCCGTTGACTCTTTGTTCGAAATTAGTTTATCTACGTCTTCCAATTTTGTAGCGCTGTTTGACGCTGTGCAGCCATCCACTGCTCCCCTTGAAGTCACTGCAATCTGCGTAACGCGCAATTTGATGTGCATAGCGTAGTAGGTCATTGCCACGCTCTTCTTGTAACTTGTATCAATCTTCCTTGAAACGCACAAACACCAGTTCTTGCAGCAAGTGCGCCTTGTCCTGCCTTGAATATTCGTAGTTTTTCTTATTCATTACACTTTCATATGTCTGTGGACTTACTCGAAATCTGTTCATAACTTTTTTTACCATGCTGCGGATGATCTTCCATGTACGTAATTATGTTTACTACCCGCTCCTTGGACCACGACTGTCCATTACTACGTTTATCCGGAGACAGGGTTTGTGACTCCTTGTCCGACATGGATGATGACCTACAAGGCTCGACACTTGTTTCAGTATCACTTTCATTTGTTAAGCACATATCGTCATTTCTGTACTGCTCCTTTACATTATCTGCACAGTCGAGTGTATATGACACCACACATTTCACTGACATATTCGGAAACGCTAATATTTCACCTGCCACTTCTTTCACAGTCTGCGAAATTCCGTTGATTTCTTTCTAACTAAATGTCAAATTAGACATCTATTGTTGTCGCTATAATGCAATGTTTGATTTGTTTATCGATGCCACTGCTCTGATTTGTATCAACACTACTAGCACTGTACCAGTGTTGTGAGTTACTCGTCGACTAAGCAGTTCAACTAAGCCTCGTAGCCTGAGGCTGTGCTCACCATAGGGTGTCTCTTGTCTCGCTCCCTGTTTACATTAGCAGCCAATGTTATGTTCCATGGTAGACAATATGTGAGACGTCGAATGCCGTAAACATTATTGGCATTTTGCCACCCGTCACTGATGGGGTTCCTTGTAAGATATTGCAAGGCGAGGAACCAGTTCGCTCGCAGACGCGTTAGTGTTCATACGTGCTCTGGGGTCGCTCTTTTTTGTGAAATTTGTTTTTACCTTCTAATGTGTGTTCATAACAGCTTTGTTTCGGTACTGTTCTCTGTAACGTACTTTAACACTTAAATTTAGTTTCTGTGGCGATAAGCACCGCTATGTATCGTAAGGCATGTGGAGAAGGTGGTGGTGATTTCGTCACTCCCGCGGGACAATATCACCAACAACCCACTGCCCAGCGGCTACATCCAGATGCAGCTTCCTTACTCGCTCCTTCAGGAACTATAATGGACAGCACAGCGGCAGTTAGTGCTTATTTGGGGCGCTTCTACAATACACCCGGCAGAAGAGCAGATGAAGTTTTCAGAAAAGGAATTCTCCGGCTTCTCCGTCACGAGAAACAAGTGGCAAAGTGACGTTAGTGTGAATTTAAGGAATTCCAAAATCTTTGAACCGGACGCCAGTCACATCTCTTCTGCAATTGATGTTACAAATGTAGCTGATCCCTCCTGTAACAACTGCTCCTGGCCTCAGTCCTAACAACCATACTATTCTCTTCCCTCCTCCCGAGGGATCTGTACCTATGTAATGGTCTCTCAGCTTTTGCAAACTTACAGTTAGTGGGCCGTGTGTTGTTTATCTGGAAAATTTGGAAAAAAGTTTAGGCCATTTGTGCCCTAAGGCACTCGGGAAACTGTTGCACCTCTCCTTGCCAGAAATTAAGAATGGTATAGTAAATATCTGTTTATTAGGAAAAACCGAAATTAACGTGTAAGTGAACACTCCAGACAAGGCTAATTCCTTAGTTACCAGTGCGGTATTGCGGTCCTGCTTTTGCTGTCCGCAGACTGGGAGTAATCAGGAAAGTAGACATAAACCTTGAAAAAGCGGAGATTTAGGAAGCTGTAAAACCTCCCTTCCTTGTTACAGACATTCGGAGGTTTACGAAGAGACATAGTAAAGACCAAATAGTCAACCTGCACATCTGCTTGTGAATCTTTGACTCCCAAACACTGCCGGAAGCTGTGGATATCCACGACACAAGCTGTCCTATAGATCTTTACGTGGCAGCTGTCAGGCAGTGCTTTAATTGCCTTCGTTAAGGCCACATCAGCAAACAATGTCGATCCCAGACAAGCTGCGTGAAATGTAGTGGGCCACATTCTGTCGAATCCTGTGCCTCTCCTATCACTAGTTGCGCTCACTGCTGGGGGACAACACGCAGCCACTGATCAGTCGTGCCCTCAATACCATAGAATACCATATACAGCGACGAGCTGAAGAATTATCTTCGTTCAACAATATTGACCTCAGGGATGTGCTGTCTCCTGCTCGTATGCCAACATATGCATCCATCACAGGAGGTCAACAATATTTCTTTCTTTTTGAACAGTTCTCGGGTATCCGACCGGGTAGCGTAGTAATTTCTCCACAATATTTCGGTAGACGTACACTCTTCCATCTTCAGGTGGTTTCTGACGAAACCGTGCTGTGCCTCTCGGCGCCCTATATATACTAGCCGTTACCCCCTCCACCGATCCTCTCCTGGTGTCTTCGGTGTGCCGGGTCTGCAGCCTTCAGCTTAGTCAGGCTTGGAACCCTGCACTCAGCCTGTAGAGAAAGATTCGGTCCCAGAGATGGAAGACCGCCCCCGACGGCGGCAGCAAGAAGACTGCAGACCTCAGTTCAGGCCCAGGCGCCGCGTCCCCCACCACGTCCAGTAGCCGCCACGCCGGCCGCACCGAAGATACAAGGAGAGGAACAGTGGAGGTGCTAACGGCTAGTATATATAGGGCGCCGAGAGGAACAGCACAGCATTCGTCAGGAACCACCTGAAGATGGCAGCGTGTACGTCTGCCGAAATATTGTGAGGAAATTACGACCCTAACCGGTCGTATACCCGAGAACTGTTCAAATTGGAAATACGCCGGGAAAACTTCAGATCGCAATATTTCTTTCCGTCGCCTATCATTGCCGTTCTGACAAACTTAAGCGCTCCGGATTTTTCAAAACTCACACATCTTCCCGCTGCTGTCTGCTACAAGCATGCAATCGACAGTGAGGAAGTGAAGACGGCACGCAATGTGTGAATGTGCCCCGGCAGTCTGTCGTCGCTTACCGACCTCCCCGGCGGCAGGCAAGAAGTAAACAAAATAGCAACATCCGTGGGTGGTCTCAGTACCGCAGCATATTATATCCAACGTAACATTCGTCTACTCCTATAAGCCGGAATGCCTGTCAGCTCCACAAGTACCGACCCAACGACAACCTCCAGTTCATGCTGTACTCTTCGATTAAATAATAAATTTTATTGCTACTGTCCTGCAAAATATGAGGCAAAACAGTGTTATACATGATTCCGATATCCGGCAACTCGCCACCGACACATTTAGTTTCTCTCTGCCTAAATTATGACTGCTTTAAGGGGTGCCGGAGGTGGCCAAATCCAAAAAATTACGATTTTTTTTTGCTACCGAAAATTAATTGGAACATTCCTCTTTAATGTAAACTTTGAATTATTGTTCTACTCGCCCTAGAAGTGGAGTTATTAGCATTTTCCCCCACGCCTGCAGAGGAAATGGGCGGCCGCTGAATGCATCTAACACCCTCTCGTGACTTTTGGGATTATCTCGGCCTGTTACGCATACAGCGCCTTATGTTACGCATACAGCGAGTGTGCAAGGGTTGGCTACATTGTTTTCTGTGACAAATATTACCCGCATTTCCTTACAGCTTACTCCTATTTTCCTCAGAATTTCGAACATCTTGCTCCATTTAATATTGTCGTACACTTTTGTTCTGGTTACTATGCCACGTTTTAGTAACCGTGTATATAAGAAGAGGAAGAACGTAAGGAAAAGAAAATTAACACTAATACCAAGTTGCGATACTACAATGAATAAGAGCGCGGAACATCGTCTCTTTGCTGTTCACCGTTTCGAATTAGTTCAGTGTTGCGCCTGTTGTTGGTAGTATTATACTTCGTGTGTAAAGCGGGTAATATGCAGTATGTACAAGAATCAGGAGGGAACAATATAACCAATTTTTCATGACTTAGCACAGCCAGAATTGTTACACAAATGTCTACACGGAAAGACGCAGAATCCTAATGAGAGTGTAAACAATTTGATTTGGAAAGTGATTCCTAAAAGGATGTTTGTAAGCATAAAAACACTGCACTTTGGCATTTATGATGCAATAGCAACCTACAACCAAGGGAACAGTGTGAAGTGTGAAGTTCTGAAGGCATTAGGATTTACAGCTGGGGTGAACACTGTACGAGCACTAAGAAATATTGACAGAGAAAGGATAAGAGGAGCAGAAAGAAGAGAAAGGCATATGAAGTATGATGGAACAACAGGCCAGAAAAGAAGACAGAAGAGGAAGCTTTTGGAGGATGAAGAAGAAGACCCTGATAATCCATCCTATAGTACAGGAATGTATTAAGAAACTTTGATAGCCATTTCCCGTAAATTAGAATTTTTCGAATATAAGGAACATTTTCTCAAAATCCAATCAAGCTAGAGAGATGAAATTGTTATACACCACTCCTAGTGGTCAAACTTACACTGTAACACAGCCATTTGGCAATATATTCAGTAGTTTCATTTCAGTTTAATTATAAATCAATTATTTGTAAAAACTATTTGGGTCATTAATAAAAAAATTATTGGAAGGAAACTAGAAAAGATACTCCAAAATCCCTCTGTCATAACTGCAGTACTAAACCACCCTACATGTAAAAAAAATTCAAAATTTTCTATTTGGTAGTTTATTCATAAATGTTCCTCAAACTTAGTGATTTTAACATGGGCAGCATAGACACCTCCGGCTCCACTTAAGAGTATTACAATGTGACGCGAGATCGACAGACTCAACAGAGAAAACCTGCAACGAGAACTGTTCATCAGTCAGCGGAAGTTGGTTCACGTTTGAGCGGACTGTTCCCTTTCAAAATTATTTTATACTACGGGAGGACCGTCTCGATATACTATGCCAGTAAGAACTTTGCTGCCGCATCAACCATACCCCCGCTACACGGCAGCAACGCCAACATCGAATCAGTTGCTGTGCAGATACAAACTGCCCACGAAACCTTCACAGCTGTCTCGTTGAATAACGCTCCTGCCCATGGTATCGTCGAGGATGAGAGAGGACGCTTATTAAGCCACCTTCTGCCTCCCTCTGTTCTAGCTCGAGAATTGAATTCCCACCATGTAGCACGGCGAGGAGATATGACTGACAGAAAAGGCAAGACATTGATTAATGTTATTGAAGACTATAACTTAGTGAAACTCAATGACGGTACTCCTAATATGGTATCTTCGCCTTCGCCCTCACGTAAACCCTCGGTGGTCGACGTAATGCTTTGCACTCCCTGTTATGGTGATGGTGATGATGTTTGGATTGTGGGGCGCTCATCTGCGCGGTTATCAGCGCCCGTACAAATTCCTAATCTTTTCTCAGTCCAATCCTCCATTTGCATGAATGATGATGACAACACAAACACCCAGTTACCTCGAGGCAGGTCAAAATCCGTGCCCCGCCGGGAATCGAACCCGGGAACCCGTGCTCGGGAAGCGAGAACTCGACCGCGAGACCACGAGCTGCCGACACTCCCTGTTATACTGGACCATGTAAATGACACCTTAAAACAGATTCAGTGGAATCTGGTCATCTCCTAACACAGATCAACGTTGATACGACGCAAATATGTTACGCTAATAGTACATGGAAAATCAAGGAAGGCAACTGGGACTCATATAAAGAGGCAGTTCCTGAGGCGCTCGTAAACATGGGATGTGACTTACCAGATGGATTTCAGCATTCCTAAGAAAAAGTGTTCACCCGTATGAAGCACCGTTCCCATCCTTGGTGGAATCCCGAATGCTCTCAAGAAGTTTCTAAGTGCAGACTTGCTTTGAAAACTTATCGTCGAAATCCCACTTTGGATTTCTTGTATGTTCGAAAAGCGAATGCGCGAGCCAACAGATTCGTGAAAAAAAAAAAGAATAGTTCGATAAAATTTTGTTCTTCCCTGAATAAATTAAACAAGTGGTGCAATCATCTGGGACAAAGGCATTCAGAAACAGTCGATTGCCTTCCCCCTCCCCCTCCCTGCTACCAGTGCCTGGATAGAGGAATTTATAGATACATTTCCTCCTCCCACGGCCCCATTCTCGAATCATCTGTTTCCAGTTGAAGGAGACAAACACCATATTCTTCTTCGCCCTTTCTCCACAGAGGAACTCAACGAATCTATTAGATCACCGAGTAACAGTTGCCGCGGTATTGATTTTGTTTATTATTCTAATATTGTGAATTTGCCCGCAGAAGCGAAAGATTTGCTCTTACACATTTTATTACGCAGTGCTCCAGCCTTGGATTCCTTCACAGCCGTGGATCTTGAGGACAAATTTAGACCGATCCACGATTTCTACTATAGTAAGCCTCCGCTTCAGTCATGCCTTTTTTCCCCAACATCTGCGGCGGATCAATGTTTACGCTTCGCCGGCATGTGAGTGTGATCCTTCCTGAGTGGGAAGCTAATCTCAACCACATAATATTTGTCTGGCCCAAATTAGACTGCGAACCGTTGGACTTTCTAAAGCCATTGCTTAGTGTGGGATACCACCTTCCTCAGTCAGCTACTTCTCTTTAACAAAGACATTCGCCTTTATAAAGTGATCATTTACTTAAGAGTACAGGGCACGATCTGTAGGTTTTAATAGTGTACACATTCTATTTTTCTGTTTAGTCTCTTAAGATGTTTCAGCAATGGTGTGAATCGTAACTCAACACGATTTTCTCTATCGTTTAATTTAATTGTTGCAAAAATTTAGTGTACGTAGCCGGCCGCGGTGGTCTAGCGGTTCTAGGCGCTCAGTCCGGAACCGCGCGACTGCTACGGTCGCAGGTTCGAATCCTGCCTCGAGCATGGATATGTGTGATGTCCTTAGGTTAGTTAGGTTTAAGTAGTTCTAAGTTCTAGGGGACTGATAACCACAGATGTTAAGTCCCACAGTGCTCAGAGTCATTTGAACCATTTTTTAGTGTACGTAGCTGTGATGGTTTCAGATTTCTTTGCTTGTAAATCTATGTATATTGTAACTATGTATTACTGATGGCTAAATCGAGTTGCTAATCGGAAGGTCAAATAAATAAAAAAGAGGTGAGAAACGACTTCTTTCTGGTTGGATGGGGACATATTTAAAAAAAAAAGTATCGTTGTACTTCCAAACACAATCCTGTTCCCTAAGCTCAGTGGCGTTAAAGAAAACACCAGGTTTGAAGAATTCATTGCTACCTTGAAAGAATTGCAAGGATAGTTTCTGCTGTAAGCTTCTTCTTGGACACTGAGGTGGCTAGTGTTTTGGTTGGCAGGAGAGCCAACACCGTCTTACTAGAGGAGGCCGAAGGGCACGCGTTTTAGCTCACGCAGGCTGGCGTGAGGTCTGGAACAGGACAAGGAAATTAGAATTTAGAAAAACGGACGTAGCTGGTGGAATACTTAACTTTAATCCGTTAATGGTGAACGTCGGTCTTGACGGTACATGATTCAATATCAACAGTAACTGATAATGGCGCCTTGCTAGGTCGTAGCAAATGACGTAGCTGAAGGCTAGGCTAAACTATCGTCTCGGCAAATGGAGAGCGTATTTTGTCAGTGAACCATCGCTAGCAAAGTCGATTGTACAACTGGGGCGAGTGCTAGGAAGTCTCTCTAGACCTGCCGTGTGGCGGCGCTCGGTCTGCTATCACTGATAGTGGCGACACACGGGTCCGACGTATACTAACGGACCGCGGCCGATTTAAAGGCTACCACCTAGCAAGTGTGGTGTCTGGCGGTGACACCACATTCCTCCCCCGCAAATCGGCGTACGGTTGTGGCATAAGGCTTCCGCCCGCCGTGGGGAGGATCCCATGTTGACGTATGCGACGAGGTGGGGAGCCCAATAACAGGCGAGGCTGTGCCACCCGCATCCTGCCATTCGGACCGCGGGGAGCGAGGAAACGCCTGAAAACCTGCTCCAGGGTGCACGCCAACATGCGGTGTATGCGCCCACAGGGACACAGGAGGGGCCGAAGGGTCGACCTCCATCGGGCCGGGGCACCCGACGGGCGAAGACGACATATGGTCCGGAGCGGGCAAGAGTTCCATGTCGGAGGAAATCCGGTCACGGGAAGCGATCGGCGGCGCGTGACCCAGGGAGGCGCCCGGCGGCTGCAGCGAAGCGTCCACTGCGGGCGTCGCCGGTGGAAGAACAGGCAAAGGCGGCGGTGGCGGGGGCGCGTCGCCATGGGGCAAAATGGAAGGCAGCGTCGGTAACACCTGGGGCTGAGGCGAGCCAGTAGTGGGTCCCCAGGGCGCTGACCGGACGGCACCGTCGCTGAAAGCAGACGGCGAGCGGCAGATCCCATGCGACGACAGAGGCGCAGCTGGTTGAGATGCCGGCGCACCTCACCAGAGGCCCCCAAAATCAGATACATAGCGCGTCCGAGGCAGAGAAGAATGCGCCCTTCGAGCCAACGCCGTGAACCTCGGTAGTGACGATAGTAGACAACGTCGCCTGGAACAAAAGCAGGTGTCTGCCGCTGCACAGGAATCTGATGCGGCGGATGTAGCAAAGACATCAAGCTTCGATGATGACGACCGTGGAGCAACTCAGCCGGCGAGCGACCATCTCGGGGCTGAGAGCGATACGAGGACAAGAAGAGCAATAACGCGTCCTCCCGAGAATGCGACTCTTTTAACTTCAACATCTGTGACTTGAAAGTCCTGACCAATCCTGCAGCGGCACCGTTTGACTGTGGCGAAAACGGCGCGGACGTCAGATGTTGAATACCATTGGCCTTGCAGAATGACTGAAATTCTGCGGACATGAAGTGTGGGCCATTGTCGGAAACAATAGTCTGTGGAAGACCTTCAATGCAAAAGATAGCCGAAAACGCTTGGATGGTGGCAGATGACGTCGTGGAAGACATCCGGACAACAAAAGGAAAATTACTGAATGAATCTACCACAACCAACCATCGAGCATTCCAGAATGGACCAGCAAAATCGATGTGTAAGCGTTACCAAGGGGAAGTGGCTTTTGGCCATGCAAAGAATTTCCGCGATGGTGCTGATTGTTGTTTGGCACACACCCTGCAAGAAGAGCACATGTTCGTAATCGCGGCATCGATTCCGAACCAAGTACAGTGCTGACGAGCAAGTTGCTTCGTTCTCACTATACCCCAATGTCCTTGGTGGAGAAGCTGTAATACAGAAGACTGTAACGAACGTGGTACCACGACCCTGGACTGATCATTATCAGAAAGCAACAGCAACACACCACGTCGAACAAAAAGTCTCTCCTTGTGAGCAAAAAAATCGGCGAACCAACGTATCCCCGATCCGTGACTTTGACAAGGGCCATTGCGTAGCAACAAAACGCAGAACGGTAGCAAGGACAGGGTCTGCAGCTGTGGCTGTAGCTACACGACGAAAATCAATCGGAAACGATTCGACCACGTCATCGGTTTCCGAATCAATGAACATGCAAGCAAGTTCGGAGGAATCGAATGCTCGATCCTCAGCAACAAGCAAACGAGACAACGCATCGGCGTTTCCGTGCTTAGCAGTGGGCCGATACAAGATATCGTAGCGGTACTGCGAGAGGAAAATATACCAGCGAATGAATTTCTGCGCTGTACGTGGAGGTACGGGCTTGTTCGGATGAAAAAGCGATGTCTATGGTTTGTAGTCTGTGATGATGGTAAAGTGATGACCATACAAGAAATCATGAAACTTTGTAACACCAAATACGAGAGCCAATGCTTCTTTCTCGATCTGCGAACAATTTCTTTGCGCAGACGAGAGTAATTTGGACGCAAAGGCAATAGGGCGAACATGCGATCAATCTTTGCGTGCAAGCACGGCACCGATCCCGAAATCCGATGCATCCACCATCAACAAAAGGGGCTTCTGGGGATCGACTGGCGTAAGGCAAGTATTGGAAAGCAACGCTGATTTCAACTGGCGAAAGGCGCGTTCGCATTCCGTCGTCCAGACGAACGGAACACCTTTACGGCGTAAGCGATGAAGCGGAGCTGAAATGGAAGAGGCATGCGGCACATATTAATGATAATAGTTGATTTTTCCCAGCGCACTCTGTAGCTGCTTCAAATCCTGCGGCGAAGGCAATTCTTGTACGGCACGGAGGTGCTCGGGACAGGGATGTATGCCTTGGGCATTGAGTACATGTCCCAGGTAGGGCAAGTCACGAGCAAAAAACACACATTTGTCCTTCCGCAAGCGAAGACCATTTTGTCGCAAGACCTGAAATAATGTTCTGAGGTTGGCTAATGTTCTTCTTCCGTCTTTCCGGAGATCACAATATCGTCCAGATAGTTTGCTGCAGTAGGGACCGACGCACAAACAGTTTGTAGATATTGCTGAAACAATGCAGGGGCGGATGCACACCCGAATGGCAGTCGTTGGAATCGATACAAACCAAGATGCGTGTTAACCACCAAAACGCGCTGGGATTCTTCGTCCACCGGTATTTGCAAGTACGCATCTGCTAGGTCCAACTTCGAAAAATATTTACCCGGGCACAGTTTGTTTACTGCTCCGTGCAGCTCGCCCGGCGGGCCGGTTAACCATACACACGGCTGGTGAAGTTTCAAATGATTCCTGAGCAAAGTCAAGTATGTCCTGCCGATCCAAGATGTCCATCACTTGTTGAAGGGAGGGATTGACTAGTTTCAAATTCTGTTCCCGTATACAAACATCAGAAACGTTCTGTGCAATTCCATCAAGTACCATAGTATCTGAATAAGGGAGTCCACACTGACACTCAAAAGCACAATCCCTAGTAAGGCCTTGCAAGGTTGCAACCCACTCCCGATTAGTCTGACCTGCCGTACGTTTTGTACGAAAGAAGGTATAACTTTTCGCAACTTCATTGACTGATTCTTTGAAATATGCATCTAATGCATACAAAATTTCGTCGTAGGACAGAGTTGCTACGTCGCACCGGGGAAATAATTTGACTATCACACGGTACGTTTTCACCCCGACTGATGATAACGGCCGGCCGCGGTGGCCGTGCGGTTCTGGCGCTGCAGTCCGGAACCGCGGGGCTGCTACGGTCGCAGGTTCGAATCCTGCCTCGGGCATGGGTGTGTGTGATGTCCTTAGTTTAGTTAGGTTTAAGTAGTTCTAAGTTCTAGGGGACTTATGACCTAAGGTGTTGAGTCCCATAGTGCTCAGAGCCATTTGAACCATTTTTTTGATGATAACAAAAAAGGCTGCCGCTCGTTACCTTGAATTCTGTAGACGGCGAGATGGAATCCAAATTGTCGTGACCACTCCGTCCAGCTTTCCAGTGCAGCATCAAAAGGACGAGAAGTTGGTGCAACAGCGTGTTGTGGCTGCGTTAGCGGTTGAGCGGCGGGTGCCGCATCGTTTTGCATTGTCCGTTGACCCTGGACGAGCTGTCCAAGGGCATCCATTAAGGCCTGCGTCTGCTGATTCTGTAAGCGATAAAATTCGGAATGTACATCTAGAGTTTGTGGCGAAGCCATTACACAAGTAAATCAGGGCAATATCGATAAGAACGCAGTTTTGCCTCGTCGCCAATGTTGTGGTTGGCAGGAGAGCCAACACCGTGTTACTAGAGGAGGCCGAAAGACACTCGTTTTAGCTCACGCAGGCTGGCGTGAGGTCTGGAACAGGACAAGGAAATTAGAATTTAGAAAAACGGACGTAGCTGGCGGAATAAACTTTAATCCGTTAATGGTGAACGTCGATCTTGATGGTACATGATTCAATATCAATAGTAACTGATAGTGGCGCCTTGCTAGGTCGTAGCAAATGACGTAGCTGAAGGCTAGGCTAAACTATCGCCTCGGCAAATGGGGAGCGTATTTTGTCAGTGAACCATCTCTAGCAAAGTCGGTTGTACAACTGGGACGAGTGCTAGGAAGTCTCTCTAGACCTGCCGTGTGGCGGCGCTCGGTCTGCAATCACTGATAGTGGCGACACACGGGTCCAACGTATACTAACGGACCGCGGCCGATTTAAAGGCGGTTTGGCTGTGGTTATGAAGCTGCACACGTAGACTTGTGGTTAAGAACACACTAAATGAGCCACGATTACTATGTGGCGAATTGATAAGGGTTCAAAACGGCTGTACTGTAGCTCACTGCAGTCACTACAAAACACAAGTTCGTGGACACTTGTTGACACAATAGCGATAGAACAGGAGACGGAGCCGCGCGGCGTAACCACGCGGTTAGAGGCGCCTCGAAACAATTGCGCGGCGCCCCCTGTTGGAGGTTCGAGTCCTCCCTTGACCATGACTGTGCGTCTTGTTCTAAGCATAAGTTAGTTTAAGTTAGATTAAGTAGTGTGTAAGCCTAGGTACCGATGACCTCAGCAGTTTGGTCCCATTGGAACGTACCACAAATTTCCAAATTTTACAGAAGACGAAAGTCTCTTCACTATCTTACGGCTGACACGGTCTGTGTCACGGCGAGTAGGCAGCACGTTTCTCCGACAGGAACATCCTGGATATGGGCAGGATCCGAACTCGACCAGAACTGCCCTCCTGACCTCTGGCGACGCTATTTCAGGGCAGAGGCGCGGGTGGTGGCGCCGTGGAACTACGGGAAGCTTCTGCCTAGTATCTAATTGGCACCTCGTGATACCACTCTGCTGCGCGGAATATTTGCGATGGCCGATACTTCTTGAGCCGCTCTCGATACTCGACGACACCGTAGTTTCCTAAACGTTTTGAAGACAGGGTCAATTTTACGTATGTTCTCGAGGTCATTTGCCCTTTCAGTCAATGCACTTCTGTGCATGTGCAGCTCTAAATGATTGATTTTCATGGTAAATCCCATTTGAAAGACAAATTCCTTTGATGGTAAAAGTGTCCCGGACGTCTACATTGCTTACCGCAGGTAGAGGTCCCAAGTCTCCCCAATAAGGTTGTAGAAGTGGTACAGTATTCCGATTTACACGTGTGTGAAAGACCGTTTTCCGACTGTGAAACTAAATAAGTCTCGATTACGTGCTACTGTGAGTGCCAAAATCTGTGAAATTCTCTGAGTCTGGCCGTATGTCGACAGTTTGTAGCAAGTAAAAATTATTCCTTCAGCGCGCCAAAAATAATTAAATAATACTGAAAATTTCTTTGGCTTCTCATCTTCATCTTCCGCTTTTGAGATAATGTCGGCGATTGTATTCAGTTGTGTCCATGCATCTGGTTCCTTAGTATGATACGTGAAATATAAAATCAAGTCGTCCGAAATTCGTTTCTTTTGCCATTTAAATGCGGCGGATTGGCAGTCCACCCCCCCCCCCCCCGCCCCACACCAACCTTACCCACCCTTCCTGCTCAGACAGCGTGGCGGTGGCAGTCGCGGTGGCGGTGGCGGAAGTGTGCCAGCCAAGCTGAGCGGTATGGCCCTATGGCACTTGTGTCAGTGCCTGGCCCACCAGCCGAATTCTTGGTGTATCATGGTTACAGGGATGTCAGGGCGCAAAAAATAAACTATAAATATGTTCTGAATATGTTCTGCATAGTGGAAATAAGCTGTCTCGTGGCTAAAACTCTTTCGATTTATGTTAGGTTTTGCAAAAAACAGTCCTTTGTACGTTGACTTAATGATTGTTGTTGTTGTTGTGATCTTCACTCCAGAGACTGGTTTGATGCAGCTCTCCATGCTACTCTATCCTGTGCAAGCATCTTCAGTTCCCAGTACCTACTGCAACCTACATCCTTCTGAATCTGCTTAGTGTATTCGTCTCTTGGTCTCCCTCTACGATTTTTACCCTCCACCCTCCCCTCCAATACTAAATTTGTGGTACCTTGATGCCTCAGATCATGTTCTACCAACCGATCCCTTTTTCTATTCAAGTTGTGCCACAAATGTCTCTTCTCCACAGTTCTAGTCAATACCTCCTCATTAAGTATGTGATCTACCCATCTAATCGTCAGCATTCTTCTACAGCGCCACAATTCGAAAGCTTCTATTCTCTTCTTGTCCAAACTATTTATCGTCCATGTTTCACTTCCATACAGGGATACACAACTTCCTGACACATAAATCTATACTCGATGTTAACAAAGTTCTCTTCTTCAGAAACGTTTTCCTTGCCATTGCCAGTCTACATTTTATATCTTCTCTACTTCGACCATCATCAGTTATTTTGCTCCCCAAATAGCAAAACTTCTTTACTACTTTAAGTGTCTCATTTCCTAATCTAACTCCCTTATCATCGCCCGACTTAATTCGACTACATTGCATTATCCTCGTTTTGCTTTTGTTGATGTTCATCTTATATCCTTTCAAGACACTGTCCGTTCTGTTCAACTGCTCTTCCAGGTCCATTGCTGTCTCTGACAGAATTACAATATCATCGGCGAACCTCAAAGTTTTTATTTCTTCTCCATGGATTTTAACACCTACTCCGCACTTTTCTTTTGTTTCTTTTGGTTCAAATGGCTCTGAGCACTATTGGTGCTAATATCTTGATAGCTGAAGTGTCTTTACACTGAGCGCGTCCTGATTTCCCTGCCTGCACGTCGACTGGTGAGTGTTCATCAGGACACCTCGCACTACTGCCTAGCCTAAAGAAACCCCATGTGCACGCCACAAGTACTCAGCTACCGGAGTAGCCGCTTCCTTTGTGTAGTGCACCCCTGCCTTTCTTTACAATAGGAAAATAAAACGCAAAGATAAGCAAAGCTTCTAATCATTATGTGTAATGTATTCATGAAATCAATAAAGTGCCAGACAGAGGTATACTTCCTTCTAAACAATCATGGTCCCGGTAAACGACAATAAATAAGTAAACAGCAAGACAGTAAATCTGTCTGTGGTATGGAAATAATATGATGCATATCTATCATTCAGGGTGGAGTGGATGTCAATAAATCATACATAACGTAATTGTGATGTGCAGACACCTTTTAAGATGCATAAATTTATGCATGTCCATCATCCAGTTAATCATAATACCATAAAATAAATATAATTACAGTATATTCATTGTCATAGATGTCCCGTGATGATATTCTTGTTCTGTAGGAAGGTTACGTCCTACAAAAACAAGTCAGAGGACAACCAGTTCAAATGGATCAAATGGCTCTGAGCACTATGGGACTTAACTTCTGAGGTCATCAGTCCCCTAGAACTTAGAACAACTTAAACCTAACTAACATAAGGACAGCACACACATCCATGCCCGAGGCATGATTCGAAACTGCGACCGTAGCGGTCGCGCGGTTCCCCTGCCGGCTTGTTTCCTTTACTGCTTGCTCAATACACAGATTGAATAACATCGGCGATACTCTACAACCACGTCTCACTCCCATCCCAACCACTGCTTCGCTTTCACGTCCCTTGTCTTAATCATAACACATATTAATGTGTGCAGCAATGATAGCTGTGTCAGCTGTTCCTTCCACACTACGTGCTATGATCTTCGCAAAATTAGTGAAATTTAAAAAAAAATTAAAATTACGCTGAAATGATGTGTAAAATTTTCCATCTTAAAGGAACTTTTATACTAGTTTCTCAACTAAGTCATGGAAAACTTAAAATTATGATTAATATTTTATTATTACTAATTCACTGAATGCAGTTTCGTTAAAGTTGTATGTTAAATACCAGGTGCCAATTATTGAATTTGACAATTTATGAACAGTTGGTTGTTCAAACTGCATGGTTGGCCGCGGGGCGTGATGGGAATTAGTATGCACAAGCATGGTTTGCTTTAGCGACGAAGCCCTCTTTCATTTGGATCGGTTCATCAATCAGAAAAATTGACGCATTTGGTGGACTGAGAATCCGCTTTCCGCGATCGAGAAGTCTCTTCACCCTCAACAGGTGACTATGTGGTCTGCAATGTCCAGTCACGGAATAATCGGTGCTTTATTCCATGATAGCACGGTGACTACCGAACTGTACGTGAAGGTTGTGGAAGATGATTTCATCCCCATTATCCAAAGTAACCCTCATTTCGACACGATGTGGTTCATTTGAGACGGAGCTCGACCCCATAGAAGGGCCGACCGCGGTGGTCTAGCGGTTCTAGGCGCTCAGTCCAGAACCGCGCGACTGCTACGGTCGCAGGTTCGAATCCTGCCTCGGGCATGGATATGTGTGATGCCCTTAGGTTAGTTAGGTTTAATTAGTTCTAAGTTCTCGGGGACCGATGACCACAGATGTTAAGTCCCATAGTGCTTAGAGCCATTTGAACCCCATCGAAACAGGAGAGTGTTTGATGTCCTGGAGGAGCACTCTCGGGACCGCATTCAGGCTCTGGGGTACCCAGAGGCAACTGGTTTGGGCCTCGATTCGCCGCCATATTCTCCGGATCTGAACACGTGCGACTGCTTTCTGCGGAGCTACTTTAAAGACAAGGTGTACAACAATAACCCCAAAACCATTGCTGAGCCAAAAACAGACAATGAGGAGGTCATCAACAGCATCGATGTTCCGAGACTTCGGCGGGTCATGCATAATTTTGCTTTTCGACTGCACTAAATCGTCGCCAATAATTGTGGGCAAATAGGATATGTCAGAACCTAAATCCGAATATCTGTAGTGACGTTTACATGTTGAATAAGTCTGTGAACGCTGTAGTTTGAAGCAACTTTTCGTTTTTTTTTCATATAGTTCAATAATTGTCACCCTGTACCCCCTTTTGTTCTTTAGCACTAGTTGTAGAACGCTATGTTTGAACACTGTTGTTTAACTAAATTTCAATATTTCCACATACATTCACTCACTGAGTCTCGACACAGCTCTGAAAGTAGCCAAAATGAGTGGGTTACTATTAAGCCTGTTGTCCTATCATGACCTTTAATCATCATAGATCCTCCCCTCATTGTAGTGGGATATGAAGTAACGTATTTAACGATTTCGACGCTCGAAATGTGGACTTGTTACATGACTCATAACCTACACTTTTAGATGGATGGTGTGATACCTATGGAATCATCAAGCAGTCAGCAATGAAGTGCTGTTATAAACCTGTCTTGTGTGAATGAAAAACAGAACTTGAGCAATGTCAATTTAGGATAGGATCTAAGATTTTGATGCTAGTGGTTTGATCGACTTCACTTAAGTAATCGATAGTCGACTATGAAATTAAGTAACATGTAACGCTGTTCACATTTCTGAATCCAGCAGATGGAGAGTGCTTTTGAAGAGGAGTGGGCTATGTATCGGGATTGCATTCCATCATTTCCCTTCTATTACTTATTTATCTATTTATTGCATATTTAGCCTGACCCGATCAGTGTGTTAAGTCCCTCTCTTAAATCTGTCCATGAACAACACACACCAAAGACGTTAAAAACATTCACAAGAGCAATAATGATAATAACAATAACAATGAAATACTAATAATTGACACTAAAAATGATATTAATAATTAGTAATAATGATAATGATGAAATTAATAGTTAAGCCTAATAATAACAATCATAATAATAGTAAAGAGGATTAAGGATGATATAGACTTATTTAGTACATTTGAATACATACCTGATATTATAGAAGCTCAAAGTATAAGGAAAGAGGAGGAGTTAAAATTAACCATCACAGTCGCTTTTAGGAAAGAACAGAAATTAAATAAAGGGCTCTTCCAACATGGCGGAGGGAAAGCCTTTGATGGAGGGGGATTGATGAGACTGAGCAGCAGAGATATGGTTATTGTGATAGAAGGAGGTCAACTAAAGATCTTTTGAAGTTTGGAAGGGATTTAATTTATCTGATTTTTTTAAGGAAGACTGTTAAAAAGTAGGCTTCCTGATACAGAAAATGATTTAGGTAACATAGCAGTGCTGTGTGATACTACAGAGAGGATTTTACTTTGTTGAGAATCAGTGTTTCTGCTGTGCTGTTCAGAGTAAGAGTTGAAGATAAGAGCGCAACCACTGAGAAGACTACAGAGCAGACCATGTTAGTATCTATGCTTACGGGCAGGTAGCGGTGATAATTGGACGAAGGCAGTAGTGTTGTGATCCAAACAGCGTATGTCACATATGTAAAGCACACAAGCATTAATCGGCATTTCTTGCCTGCTTGAGATTTCGTATGAAAGTCCCTGGAGAATAACATCACCGTAGACAATCGAGGGAACTTGTAGTGACTGTACAAGCTTGTCTTTAACATCCAAAGGAAATACTTCCTCATATTTCTCTAGTGAATGAAGTGACGCTGACAACTTCTTTCCCATTATCGTCAAAAGAAGTGTAGAAGCACTTACCGTAAGTACTGTAATTCTACATATATCAGTCGGACACATTAGACAGACCATTTCATAGGAAGGAAGGGACATTTTCCGTCCTGTCGACAACAATTCATTAGTCAGGAATCTGTTGCATAGCGATCGGATTTATTCTAGTTTTATGGCACCAGTCGATAATAACGTTAATAGGATAATAGTGTATGGGGTCTGGTAGCATTTGAGATATAAAATAAAATAAACCAAAACATACGGCTGTTAGTAAAGTTTTTTGAATCAAGAAATACGTACCAGCCGGTGTCCCATAATCCATAATAGACCGACAGAGACAAGTCATTACAGTCGAAAAACAAGTTCGGCAAAGGAAGTTGTGCGCGTATGTCTCACAGGAATCTTCCCAAAATTTTCCCCGAGCAATTGAGGGGAACGATCAAACGCATAAACCTTGGTAGCTGGACGGCAATTTATTGTGACATACTCTCGAATGCGAGTCGATTGCCACCTTGGAGCCGGCCGTTGTGACCGAGCGGTTCTAGGTGCTTAAGTCCGGAACCGCGCTGCTGCTCTGGACGCAGGTTCGAATCCTGCCTCGGCCGTGGATGTGTGTGATGTCCTTAGGTTAGTTGGGTTTAAGTAGTTCTAAGTATAGGGGACTGATGACCTCAGATCTTAAGTCCCATAGTGCTTAGAGCCATTTGAACCATTTTGAGCCACCTTGGATGGCAGGTATGTCCAGCATTCTCATCCATTCCAAAAGATGTTTAACTGAAGTTAAATTGTACTGATTTCCGTAAGGAAGCAGTGGCACCCATCTATTAGTATGATAACTGTAAATAATATGCGGTATCAACAGCGCGTGGAGAGGGAATATTCTGGAGAATGTTTTAACACAACTCGTTCTGAAAGAGTGGAAGGAAAGTTCGGCCTGATGCTGAAGAATTGGCTACTTAACGTCCCTAATGGAGAAGAGCTCAACGACGTAAGCTTTTTATTGAAAAAGGAGGCAGTACGCCGGTTAGTGAACCGGAAAAATATGCTGGAACTGCTGAACAAAGGGACTTATAAAAAGCTCAGCCACATAAATCGCGCCAGCAGTAAAAGAACTGCGATTCAATAAAACTTGGGCGAGAAGCACAGCCCGGATCCGCGGTCGCGTCTCAGCCGGCCGTCGGTCCCTAAATCAATGCACGCCGACGTGAAATACGGTTCGGTCGCATTTCTTAACGAGCTCTTGGCAGGCCGGTTTAATGGCACAAAAGCTGCCATTAACTTACTACGTGCAGGCAAGAATGCGTATGTGCACTGTTTCCGAGAGTCATTTATTTTTAATGCGGGAACGGTCGGGCAGTTTTATTTCTGTTGCGGTACAACTACTACAGATATAAATGTTGTCCGACATGGAGATGCCGCAGTCGTTATGATTTCGCTTCCCCCTCGGTATTTGCAGCCGGCGGCTTACGACTTCCTGTTCAGACGGCGTCTATAGGCCACACCGGCATTAAGAAAGCGGCATCGTCACAATGGCATTACTCCAAATTCTCAACTCATTCACTTCAGTTTTATTTCTTCTCATTTCTTGAAGCAACCTTCGACAAAGTTGGCTTGAACACACTCTTCGAAATTCTGGTGGTAGCAGGTATAAAACACGGGGGTGAAAGTTTAAGAAACAGACATAAAAACACGGGGAGTGAAAGGTTACCGGAGTGGCCGAGCGGTTCTAGGCGCTTCAGTCTGGAACCGCGCGATCGCTACGGTCGCAGGTTAGAATCCTGCCTTGGGCATGGATGCGTGTGATGTCCTTAGGTTAGTTAGGTGTAAGTACTTCTAAGTTCTAGGGAACCGTTGACCTCAGAAGTTAAGTCCTATAGTGCTCAGAGCCATTGGAACCATTGGAGTGAAAGGTTATGTTAAACTTGCACAAAACTAAATAAGAGTCGAAGGATGTAAAAGGGAAGCAGAAGTTGAAAATGATATGAAACTTACAGTTCTGTTCATTGAGTAAGCAGTAATGAAATCAAGGAAACTGGGAAGGAGAAATGCAGTAAAGGGGAGAGCAATAAACTCTTTGGGGTTTTTCGGTGGCATTCTAATTTGAAAACGGCTTTGCAGTGTACTTGAAGGGAATGGATATTTGAAATGATTCGCAGTTGCGAATGTGAACCATCATCAGCTGCATAAGGGATGACAACAATGAATATTTGTGCCGGACCGGTACTCGAAACCGGATTTCCCGCTTTACGCAAGCGGTCGCCTGAGTCGCTTTGACTATCCGTGCACGACTCACGGCCAGACCCAGACTTTCACATACCGCCGTTCCTGAGCCGCAACCTGTCCTCGCACACACGTTATGTAATTTCCGAACAAGGGAGGATATTTTTACCGAAAGTCGCTGCTTGGTATCGGGAGTTAAATGCGATATTGCGGTGCCTGTCTTGTTAAGAAGTACCGTGCAATCTGCAAGAAGGCTGTTTAGGTTTTTATATTGGTAACGCCACATAGCGCTCTGTATGAAAATCACTGGCTGTGCTGTGTGCAGTCTGTGGCTGGGTGGCATTGTTGGAATAGTCGCTATTGTAGTGTTGGGCTGTTGGATGTGAACAGCGCGTAGCGTTGCGCAGTTGGAGGTGAGCCGCCAGCAGTGGTGGATGTGGGGACTGAGATGGCGGAGTTTTGAGAGCGGATGATCTGGACGTGTGTCCATCAGAGACAGTAAATTTGTAAGACTGGATGTCATATATATATATATATATATATATATATATATATATATATATATATATATATATATTGACTTTTGACAGCTATTAAGGTAAATATATTGTCTGTTCTCTATCAAAATCTTTCATTTGCTAACTATGCCTGTCAGTAGTTAGTGACTTCAGTAGTTAGAATCTTTTATTTAGCTGGCTGTATTAGCGTTCGCTGTATTGCAGTAGTTCGGGTAACGAAGATTTTTGTGAGGTAGGTGATTCATGAAAGGTATTGGTTGTTGTTAGTCAGGGCCATTCTTTTGTAGGGATTATTGAAAGTCAGATTGCGTTGTGCTAAAAATATTGTGTGTCAGTTTATTGATGATTTGAATAAATAAAGAGAGAAATGTCTGAGTACGTTCAGTTTTGCTCATCTGTTTGAAAATCAAATAACGTAAGGGGTTTACCAGCACAGTCATTTATAAATTTTTCTAAGGGGACGTTTCAAATGTTCCTTCGGACAGGTATGCATGTTAAAAAGAAAACATACTGGACACTAATGCAATCACGTCTGAAGGGCTTTATATCGTGAAGACCGTGTCTTTATCAACACAGACATTACAAGCATCAAAGATGTATTCTTCCCTCGACAGACTGAAAAGACGAAAACTTATTTCGTAAACACAGTCGTGAACGTATTTCAGTTGTTAATCTTGATTTTCTAGAGGGCCAGTTTCCATCTTCTAAGAGATCATCATCAGTTCTATATTCCTTGATTGCAGTAGGAATCGTTCAGCAGTGTTCTCCACGCCTGCACATACGTAACAGCTCAACGCCATAGATTCCTACTGTCATCACGGAATGCAGATCAGATGATCATCTGTTACAAGATCGAAACAGATCATCTAAAAAGTAAAAATTAACAACGTAAATGCGATCACGACGGTATTCATTAAATAATGTGATTCTTCAGTTTCTCCAGGAGTATTTTATGACGAAATAAATCTCGGGTGAACAGCCTGGCATGAGTGTGCATAGGACACAATATCTCCGCAATCGACCACGTTACCATCATCAGGTGCGCAGATGTACTGACCGGTGGTGGGCCGGCGCCAGGTATACATAGGACAATCCCCCTCCCATTCCTCCTTCAGGCGCTTCCTATGACCGCACCGACTCATAGGAAGCGCCTGAAGGTGGAGCAGGAGGGGGATTGTCCTATGTATACCTGGCGCCGGCCCACCCCAGCCTCCGAGCAACACAACCGCATAACATCAAGGTTCGACATGCATGATACCCACTACTAACAAAGCGGGCATCATGAATTGTACGAGCATAAGGAGTGTGATTAAGTGACGTATAAAAAGTTTTGATTGGTCCTGAAGGCCTGTTCGGATAGCCGAGTTGGTTAAGGCGATGGTTGACGCAAGGGGGAATATCCGGGTTCGAGTCCCAGTCCGTCACAAATTTTCATGTGTAGCAAACCGGTGACGTCAATGGATGGTAGTAGATCAAGAAACTCTTTCGTAATACAAAACAAGGATAATGAAATGGAGTTGAATTAAATCAGGCGATACTGAGGGAATTAGACACGAAATGACACGCTGAAAATAGTACATGAGATTTGCTAGTTGGGCAGAAAGCGCAATTTATAATGGCTGCATCAGAAAGAATATAAAACGAAGACTGGCAATAGCATTTCTGAAAAAGAGAACTTTGGTAACAGGGAATATCAATTTAAGTCTTTGTCTAGAGTGTAGCATTTTACAGAAATCTAACTTGGATGATAAACAGCAGACAGGAAGAGCGTAGAAGCTGTTGATCGTACCATCAAGATCGTTAAAGATCATATGCTTAGCTGTAATAGTTAGTGACGTACTAAAACGAACTGCGAAAAAAGGAAATTTGTGATACAGTCAGACCAAAGGACGGGATAGCTTGATAGGACGTATCCTGAACCACCAAGCAATTGTCAGTTTGATAATGGGGAGAATCGTGAAGGCTTAAACTGTGGATGGAATCTAAAGTTTGAATACACTAAACAGGTTCAAATGTATACAGGTTGCAGCAGTTTTTTAGAGATGATGAGAGGTAAACAAGGTACTTGGAGAGTCGTATCAGACCAGCCTTAGAACTGATGGGTACAACGGCAACAATGGAACTGCCTTCAGTACATAGAGTTCTCCAAGGTTGTATCGAGTGCTCTTGTATACTGATTCTTTTTCAGTCACTGAGTTGTATCAACAAGACATAGGAAGACGCGAAACTGTGAAACATTTCGAACATACATATCGACGAAGAAAATGCTGTGCATTCCATCTTTTAAAGCGTTTCATTTAGTTTGCCATAAAAAGAACTGTCACACTGGGAGCGTTGAAACGTATAAAATAACTGAATATTGGCCTATTTATTGATAAACATCATGGAGGACTATACAGAATAAAAATAAGGAAACACCGAGAAATGCATACGTGAACATAAAAACTGGTGCTAGTCGAACGTGGAGGTCGTGCTCTTTTATTGACCATGAACGGCACTTGTGTTATGCTTTCGATACATTGCAAGTTTCAGTCGTAGCCAGAGTAGTGCTCTATGTAGTTAAGAGTGCACTTTGCCGGAGCCAGGTAGTTTCTAAAGTGGTGGTCTTATGATTGATGCTCCCGCAACCAACGTAGCGGGAAGTGTCTGGTGTTTCAAGAGGCACGTTATCGAAGATATGTAATGTATACAGGGAAAACATCATCCGATAAGTCACAAAACGGACGAAGCTGTATGTTGACTGATCCTGACAAAGAGTCGTTGAAGAGAATTCTGTCGAAAAATTAGAGACGCCAGTTGCAAAGGCTATTGCAGAACTCAGTGACGCACACTCTAATCCTATCAGCACCAGAACAAGATGACTGAGCTCCGTAAGATGGGAATTGTAGGGCGAGATGGATTCCCCAAAGCCGGCCGCGGTGGTCTCGCGGTTCTAGGCGCGCAGTCCGGAACCGTGCGACTGCTACGGTCGCAGGTTCGAATCCTGCCTCGGGCATGGATGTGTGTGATGTCCTTAGGTTAGTTAGGTTTAAGTAGTTCTAAGTTCTAGGGGACTGATGATTCACAGCAGTTGAGTCCCATAGTGCTCAGAGCCATTTGAACCATTTTTTTGATTCCCCAAACCACACACCAGTGGTGCAAAGTGCCTCTCACAGGAAATCGTGTTACCGAAATCATGACCAATTCATTAGGTCCCATGAGTGTTGCTTCAAACTGTTTCCAACTTCTAACCGAAAATAGGTGCAGCCATATCGTGGTCTTCCGTGGGCCTCGTGGTTACTCAGCAACGTCACGTTACAGGCAAGGATTATGTGTTCATTTTGACTGATCAGGTCTGTCCAGTGAAAAAATGTTTCTTCCCATGAGGATTACAAGACGACGGGACGCCTGTTCACACAGCTCGCATCGTCCAGGAATGCTTTTGCGAGCACGAAGAGGATGAATCGTCAAATCTCCCCTAGCTACCACTGTCACCAGGGCATTTGTACCCTACTTTGGAGAGAAGAGTGCGTGATGCTTATCCGCCTCCATCAACTTTACCACTATTTTGCAGGAAGAATGATATCAGCTACGCCTGGAAACCTTAAAGGATCAATATTTATCAATACTGAGGTGACTGGAAGATACTTTGAACGCCTACCGTTTCCTGGCCTGGTTTATATGCAGTCCTTCTTACGTCCGAACACTAAATTAGAAATGATGTTACCAAAAACAAGAGTTGTAGAAGCAGGATTTTTTAAGAGGTGATGGCAGAAAGGGCCAACTTAAAAGAACCCATTTTGAACTATAGCCAGGCATCTGCATGGTTAAATAAAAAAAAGAGCATACATACAGTATTTTATAAAGTAGACAGCGCTTTCTTGTGGTGAAACGGAAACTACTTCTCACTTGCATGTGGTAAATTTAAAAACACAGCAGACAGCGGTGATCAGTCTAATAATCACTGAACGGGCGTTAGCACGTTCTTCGGCCAACACCTTCAGTTAGAACCGCAATAAAAAACTTTAGAGGATGAACATAGGTTTTTGTGTTTTGGCAATTTTTGGGTCATTACACTGGTTTGATGTGGCCCGCCACGAGTTCCTCTACTGTGTCAATCTTATCATCTCAAAGCAGCACATGCAACCTAAGTGCTCAATTATTTTCAGCGTACACTCCAACATTTGTTTTCCTCTACAGTTTTACCCCCTGCAGCTCCTTCGAGTACCTTGGAAAAGATACCCTCAAGTCTTAGCAGATATCCTGTTATCCTGCCCTTCCTTGTCAGTTTTTTTCGTACACTATGTGATCAAAAGTATACGGTCACCTGGCTGAAAATGAATTACAAGTTCGTGGCGCCCTCTATCGGTAATTCTGGAATTCAATATGGTGTTGGCTCACCCTTAGCCTCGATGACGGCTTCCACTCTCGCAGGCACACGTTCAAACAGGTGCTGGAAGGTTTCTTGAGGAATGGCAGCCCATTATTCACGGAGTGCAGCACAGAGGAGAGGTATCGATGTCGGTTGTTGAGGCCTGGCACGAAGTCGGCGTTCCAAATCATCCAAGAGGTTTTCTATAGAATTTAGGTCATGACTCCGTGGAGGCCAGTCCATCACGGGGATGTTATTGTCGTGTAACCAATCCGCCACAGGCCACGCATTATGAACAAGTGCTCGATCGTGCTGAAAGATGTAATAGCCATCCCCTAATTGCTCTTCAACAGTGGGAAGCAAGAAGGTGTTCAAAATATCAGTGTAGGCCTTTTCTGTGATACTGCCACGAAAAAAACAAGAGGTGAAAGCCCCCTCCGTGAAAAACACGACAACACCGTAACACCACCGCCTCCGAATTTTAATGTCAGTACTACACACGCTGGCAGATGACGTCCACTAGGCATTCGCCATACTTGCACTCTGCCATCGGATCGACACATTGTGTACCGTGATTCGTCACTCCACACAACGTTTTTACATTGTTCAATCGTCCCATGTTTATGCCCCTTGCACCAAGCGAGGCGTCGTTTGGCATTTATCGGCGTGATGTGTGGCTTATGAGCAGCCGCTCGACCATGAAATCCAAGTTTTCTCACCACCCGCCTAACTGTCATACTACCTGTAGTGGATCCTGATGCAGTTTGGAATTACTGTGTGATGGTCTGGATAGATGTCTACCTAATACACATTACGACTGTCTCCAACTGTCTTCGGTCTTTGTCAGTCAACAGACGAGTTCGGCCAGTACGCTTTTGTGCTGTACGTGTCCCTTCACGTTTCCACTTCACCATCGCATCGGAAACAGTGGATCTACGGATGTTTAATAGTGTGGAAATCTTGCGTACAGACGTATGACACAAGTTACACCCAATCGTCTGACGACGTTCGTCGTCCGTGAATTCCGCGAAGGGCCCCATTCTGCTCTTTCACGATGTCTATTGACTACCAATGTCGCTGATATGGAGTACCTGGTAGTAGATGAATAAGAAAAATGTATGTTTTTGGGGATGTATGGATACTTTTGATCACATAGTGTATATACCTATCCTCGACGATTCTATAGAGAACATCCTCCTTTCTTGCCTTACCAGTTCACCTAATTTTTAAAATTCTTCTGCAGCACCACATCTCAAATGTTTCCATTCTTTTCTCTTTTGTTCTTGCCACAGCCCATGCCTCGCTACCATACAATACTGTAAATTGTCTGACAGCTCTTCCTCACAGTAAAGCCTACGTTTGATGCTAGCAGACTTCTCATGGTCAGGAATATCATTTTTCAAATGCTAGTTTGCTTCCTTTTGTCCTCTTTGCCCCGCCCGACATGGTTTATTTTGCTGCCTAGGTAGCAGAATTCCTTAACTCCGTTCCCATCGTGATCCCCAATTCTAACGTTAGTTTCCTCGCTGTTATCATTGCGCTACTCCTCGTTACCTTCGCCTTTCTTCGATTTACTCTCAATCCAGATTCTGTACTCACTAGACTGGCCATTCAGTTCAACAGATCCTGTAATTCTTCTTCACTTTCACTAAGGATAGCAACGCCATCAACGAATCTTGTCATTGATATGTTTCCACATTGAATTTTAATTCTACTATTGAATCTTTTTTTTATTTCCGTCATTCCTTCTTTGATGTATAAATTGAACAGTAGATGGGATAACTATGTTCCTGTTTTTTCTTTTTCCTTTTAATCCGAGCATCTGGGTCTTGTTCTGCCAGTCTTATTGTTTCTTCTTATTTCTGTACATATTGTATATTGTCCTTCCATCCCTAATGCTTATTCCTATTTTGCTCAAAAGTACTAACACCTTGCACCATGTGACATAGTCGACCGATTCTATGAAAGTGTCCTGATTTTGCTTCAGTACCACGACATGCGGGAAATTGAGGTTTGTTCAGGGTACTTGGAAACTCAAAACCGAAAAAAGCTTAAACATTACGCTTTGGCTGCATTCACTTTCAACTCTCCCCATCCTTTTGTAAACTACATGGGTTTTCGTAGCACGTAATTCAAAAATGGCGATATAAATATTACACAGAGGTGCCATATTAAAGCAGGCAAAACATATGTATCCCAGTCCATAATTGTGTTCTGGCACATGCAGACGAATATAAAATGTGTGATCAAAAGTATCCGGACACCCCGAAAAACACGTTTTTCATATTAATTGCATTGTGTTGCCACCTACTGCCAGCGACCTCTGTTGTCATTAGACATCGCGAGAGAGCACAATGGGACACTCCGCGGAACTCACGGACTTCGAACGTGGTCAGGTGACTGAGTGTCACTTGTGTCATTTTTTTCACACTACTAAACATACCTAGGTCTACTGTTTCCGATGTGATAGTGAAGTGGAAACGTGCAGGGAGACGTACAGCACAAAAGCGTACAGGCCGACCTCGTCTGTTGACGGACAGAGACCGCCCACAGCTGAAGACGGTCGTAATGTGTTATAAGCAGACATCTATCCAGACCATCACACAGGAATTCCAAACTGCATCAGGATCCACTGCAAATACTATGAGAGTTAGGCGGAAGGTGAGAAAACTTGGATTTCATGGATGAGTGGCTGCTCATAAGCCACACATCACGCCGATAAATGCCAAACGACACCTCGCTTGGTGTAAGGAGCATAAACATGGAAAGATTGAACAGTGTAAAAACGTTGTGTGGAATGACGAGTGATGGTACACAATGTGGCGATCCGATGGCAGGGTGTGGGTATGCTGAAGGTTTGGTGAATGTCATCTGCCAAAGTGTGTCAGTAAAATTCAGAGACGGTGGTGTTATGATGTAGTCATGTTTTTCATGGAGGGGGCTTGCACCCCTTGTGTTGAGAGGTACTATCACAGCACAGGCCTACACTGATGTTTTAAGCATCTCTTGATTCCCACTGTTGAAGAGCAATTCGGAGATGGCGATTGCATCTTTCAACACGATCGAGCACCTGTTCATAATTCACGGCCTGTGGCGGAGTGGTTACACGACAGTAACATCCCTGTAAAGTACTGTTCTCACCTGGATCCTATAGAACACTTTTGGGATGTTTTGGAACTCCGACTCCGTGCCAGGCCTCACAAGAACGACATCGATACCTGTCGTCAGTGTAGCAGTCCGCGAAGAATGGGCTGCCACTTCCCAAGAAACCTTCCTGCTCCAGATCGAACGTATGCCAACGAGAGTGGAAGCTGTCATCAAGGCTAAGGGTGGGCCATCATCATACTGAACTCAAGCATTACCGATGGAGGGCGCCGCCAACTTGTAAGTCATTTTCAGTCACGTGTCCGGATACTTTTGATCACAAAGTTTAGATATTGCCGAATTAAGGTTGGTTCTTACAATGTTATTCCTTATGTACGAAGGAGAAGAATCAATACGGTTAACAGGCTTAAGACATTCCCTAGAGTGTTCTGTAGGAGGGTGGACCGATGTCACATGTATCACTTTTAATAGTGTGTGGGTGGAGTACTCAAGAGACATGACGTTAAGACCAAACCGCTATACTGTCCTACATATGAGCAAAACTATCTAATTTCAGACGAGGAGTTCTTTGTGCAAGAAGAGCTGCCAGAGCTGTGGTAATGCAACTGTAAACAGCAATAAGAGTGTCATATCTCTTTTGGCTACTGATCGAGGTGCTTAACTCCCACGTAAGAGGTTGCTGCTTCTTCATGTGCATTTTCGTGTAGTGCTTTGGTCGTACTTCAATGTATCAGCTCTCGAAAATATTCATGTCGGTGTTCCCTCGCTCTGTTTACTAGTTAGACATAGCCGCTTCATAGAAAACAAATAGTACTACTACTACTACTAATGATAAGCAAGACTGTTGTGTTAAGTGTGATACGTTTCCTACATGAAGACATGTATCAAATCCATTAATCCATCAAATTCATCAAATTCCTAGGAGTCGGAACGGCAGTCTCCTCTCTTCGTTCTATTTGATTTATAAGCAGCTCCTGTGGCGGATATACGCTGATGATGCCTTGCTAGAACCCCCGAATAGAGTTGAAGAAAGTACTTTTATCATTTTAAAGTTTGTCACTACAGTGATTGGGGTAGGAAACTTGTGGTGTGGTTGCATTTCTGATGTTGGACAAATACTCCATTAGGCTGTCAAGAGCATTGCATTCCACATGACTACAACTTCAGAAACCGCATGGCTTTAACAATATAGCATTTTAGGTGAAAAAGCATGTAACCATGTGTAGTTATGTTCTCATGCAAGTACCTTCGTGGTACCGACTTCATACAGAGGAACAGTGCTTCAGAATTAATAGCACAGTTGAGTTACGTGCAATGTTTCAAATTCCATCCAGCGGGGGCTCCATCATATACAGGGTGGTCAGAAATTACCGTTACAAACGTCTAGGACTTGTGGAGGGTAGTAAGTACACAACATTTTGAATAGGAACCCATGTCCGGAATCGTATCGTTTCCGTTCTGCGACACTTTCAATTCAGATGTGTACCTCGTCAACGTCTGCTTAGGGCAAGAAACGTGTCAGAGTTCCCTGCCCTGGTATGCAACAGGGTAGACACGATGACGTGTACTACGTCAAAGGATCCCGTGATGTCACTTGTTGTCCGCTTTGCTGTGAGACCGAGTCAATACCTGTGCATCACCTATAGAAGAAACACGGTGCAGTACACGTTTGCTGAATACACAGATATGCTCCTTGTGTTTGGCGAAGCTGGAGGTAACGGAAGAGCTGCTAGTCGGCTGTATCACGAACGTTTTCCACACCGTCACACTCCATCGCACAAGTTACACAAGGGCTACGAGACACGGGTACCTTCACCGTGGGGAGACAGGACTGTGGTGATACACGGCGACGCCGCACCCCCGAATTTGAAGAAGGTGTACTGCGTCGCATTGAAGATAGCCCGTCAACGAGTTCGCGAACAATTGCGCCTGCAATGGCTCTTAGTCACAGTACCGTCTTGAACGTCGCGCATGAGCAACAACTACATCCGTACCACTTACAATGGGATGGGTACACGCTATGCCTCCAGCAGACTTTCCACAACGCATCGCCTTCTGCACATGGTTCCTGCACCGTTGCATCGACGCGCCCCTGTTTCCACGTCGAGTTCTCTTCACAGATGTATGTAGGTTCACAAGGGATCGTGTTCTGAACGCTCGAAATAGCCGTGTCTGGGCGGACGGAAACCCTCATGCCACGCATGTTCAGGGATTTCACGACAGGTTTGGATTTAACGTGCGGGCAGGTAATCAGGACGGTCATGTGATTGGACCATACCTCCTTCCATCCAAGCTCACGGGTCCCGCATATTAGTCTTCCTACTACACGTAATGGACTCGTTCATCGAAGCTATGGCATTGAATCCATCAGGAAATGTGGTTTCAGCATGAAGGAGCACCACCTCACTTTTCACTGGCTATGCGGAGACATCTCAACAGACGATATAGTGGAAGATGGATAGGCCGTGGTGGTCCAACCACGTGGCCGCCACGATCGGTGGATTTAATCCCTATGGACTACTTCTTGTGGGGTCGTATGAAGAGCCTAATTTATGAGACACCTGTAGAGACAGAGGAAGATCTGCTGGCAAGATTTCTGGACGCTGCACGAGACATTGAAGAGACACGAGGTGGGATGCAGAGAGTGTACCAAAACATGCTTCGGAAGTACAATGTGTGTAACAACGTGGGTGGTTGCCACATCGAGCCGCTCTTGTAATGCATCGGTACGTTGCGGCTGGTGCCGTAGATGCTGGGATCTTGTTGTTGTCGACTAATGTAAACCATAAGGTGTAAGTTGTAATGTAAATGCGTAAGTAACAACGGAACGAGTCAGTATTCTTTTGAAATGGATTGCAACATTTGTACTGGGTCACGCCTAAGTACATTCCTCACGTGGATGTGGATGAGATAATCATCTGCACTGAAACTGTAGTGGAACGGAAACGATACGTTTCCGGACATGGTTTCCTATTCAGAATGTTATGAACTCACTATTCTCTGCATGTCCTAGAAGTTTGTAACTGGTATTTCCTATCATCCTGTATAAACCACACATTTCTTCTTAACCGTCTGTTAAATCACCACAACGCTTTCATGTCTACTATACACCGATAAGAGGAGCTACTATCTTCGTCACACATGGATCTGGACAGATCTTGTGCATTTGGAAGGGCGCTGTGGGTAAAATTGGTGTTGCATGGGGACTGGTAAGGGCAATGTGGAAAAGATTTATCAATCTCCGACTTTATCCTACAAATGCGAGAATACTCTGTCACTCTCAGGCACACAGGGAAGGACGGCCTGTCGCAATCATGAATTCTGCACTATGATCGATGCGCTGGTAATGTATAGATAGCCTAATTGCATCGGTATAGGACGCTGTCTGCTATATTTTGATGTATATGTCCAAATGGACCTACGGCACAGTCATCTATCTTGATTCAGAGTCTTGTATTTCGTACTCGCAAAGTGGTGGAGGGGTGATATAGGCAATGATACACAAATTGGAGATCATTCTCCATGTCAATGCCTAATGTTGGAATTACATAACAATTGGCCTTTCTTGATGTCGTTGACTGAATGGACGTACGGCACATCATGGATCTGCATTTGAAATCTAGTATACAGTACTTGAAAAGTAGTGAAAGGGTGATTTAGAGACGATATACGAGGCCTGTTCAGAAAGTAAGCTCCGATTGATTGCCAAATTGAAACCACAGTGAACATCAGAAATGTTTTACTTGTAACAATTAGCTACACCTTTCAGCTACTTCTCTACGTAGTCGCCGTTCTGACTTAGACTTTTGTCATAGCGTTGTACCAACTTTTCAATAGCCTCATCATAGAAGGCAGCCGCCAGTGCTTTCCGCCAATTCTCCACGCTGGCCTACACCTCGTTGTCTGTGTCAAAATGTTGTCTTCAAAGACAGCGGTTCATGTGACCAGAGATGAAACTCAGGGGGAGACAATTGCGGACTGTATTGTGGGTAATCTAACATTTCCATTTGAAAACGATGCAGGAGCATCTTCATTGCCCCTGCAGAATGCGGCTGAGAATTGTCTTGAAGAAGAAACAGCACGACAGTTATGTAATGTTAGCTGCATAGCTTGAGGCGAAATTTCTCACCAGGCCCTCGTACTTGGCGGCAGACACTATTTTCTAGACATCTTTACGCACTCACTGCGAGCTCAGAAATGAGAAGAGCGACGTGATGCTATCTGGGGTTATACTAGAGACACTACCCAACACATCTGTGCAAAGCTTTATCGGATTTTCATAGTCGTTTCTATTTCGCGACCGATCGGAGCTTACTTTCTGAACGCCCCTCGTAGAAACTGGGAAGCAATCTGCTTCATCTGTGTGTGGGGGGGGGGGGGGGGGCAGTGAAGTTACAGAAAAACTAGCATAATTGCTGAAATTGATCACGCTATCAACTGTGGTGCATATTACAGTACATCGCCCCAGATCAATAGCATCATTCCCATCCCAGCTGTCCACTGGTATGCTGTTGATCGTCACATAATGACTTAATGATAACATTTGCTGAGATGGATGGAGCCTTGGCGGAACACACGATATCTCTTACTTGTTACTATGGAGCATGGAATTAAACTTAGTTTTTTGGAAGTGCACTTCAATGCTGCAGACTTGTCCTGTTTCCATATGCTGTGATGCCCTGCAGATTTCTGTATCATCAATTACACAAAATTATATCTTTTTATTTCTAGTACTGACGATGGTCAGTACCGGAACAGTACTAATGTACATGGCAGCAAAATGAAGAAAGAATGCTCTTCGAAACAGGACACCGAGACATCTGGTACCACATCCCTGTGGAAGATGAGATTAACTGTGTAGGTCTTTTAGATAGCTGTTGGGAGTGCTCTACAATATCGCAACCTCTTCCTGTTTCCATATGTCTTGAAGTCTTTCTAATTTTTGTCACCGTTTTTTGCCTGTGTTTTATTTCTACCAACTTGTGTGTGTGGGAGCTACATGATTTACACGATACAATGTTCAGCTTTCTGTGAGAGCCAGTGGTTCTAAAGATTATAATTTCGGTTTAGCACCTAACACAGATCTCGAAGTCATGGTAGAATGACAAAGTACATGGTAATGTAGGTAGCTGTAGTTGTACACTGCTTGAACGTGTTACAGACAAAAACAAATAATGCATTAAGCTGCTTATGAAGGAAGAATACAGGAACCCACTTGTGTGATTGATAGTCTTTCGGATATGGTCCTCCTCCAGTACAGTCGATAAAATTTCACACAGGTCTGCGCAAGCGACTTCGACCTCTGGTTGCCTTCTCCAGCTCAAATGGTTCAGATGGCTCTCAGCGCTATGGGACTTAACATCTGAGGTTATCAGTCACCCAGAACTTAGAACTACTTAAACCTAACTAACCGAAGGACATCACACACATCCACGCCCGAGGCAGGATTGGAACCTGCGACCGGAGCAGTCGCGTGGTTACGGACTGAAGCGCCTAGAACCACTCGGCCACAGCAGCCGGCTCCTCTCCAGTGCATGTATATATAATACGCTCAATGTCAACATCACCATATTTGTTTTCCACTACATTGGAAGAGAGTGATATGGCAAAATCTTATAGGAGGTTCTATTAAAGGCGTGATATAACTGGTTAAAGTTTGGATGCAGATGGTTCTCTCAAAACTACACCGAATTTGCTCATAAAACTAATGAAACTAAATCAGATTTATCTGTTCTTGTGCGATCATGACTGTTTTTCTTATTATCGTTATGATTGCATGTTTAAAAATAGGTGTTACCGCAAGTCCTGTTGTATCATACTTCCTAACCTCTAATCACAAAGTAGGCACCACTTGAATTATAGCTCGTTGTGTTTTTTCCTGACATGACAGTAAATTGCGTGAAACATTCTGTGATGATCAAAATGGTTACAAAATATATTGCAAGAATCTGGTGTCTCATAGAAACCTCGCAGACATGTTAGTAGACGTGAGTTATGGATCAAAAATGTCAAATGTAAGCACACAGATAGTATTTGATTTCAGTATGTCGGAAGGGAGAGACACGTTAACTCTTATAGGAGGTTTTATTACGAGGCCTGTTCAGAAAGTAAGCTCCGATTGATTGCCAAATTGAAACCACAGTGAACATCAGAAATGTTTTACTTGTAACAATTAGCTACACCTTTCAGCTACTTCTCTACGTAGTCGTCGTTCTGACTTAGACTTTTGTCATAGCGTTGTACCAACTTTTCAATGGCCTCATCATAGAAGGCAGCCGCCAGTGCTTTCCGCCAATTCTCCACGCTGGCCTACACCTCGTTGTCTGTGTCAAAATGTTGTCTTCAAAGACAGCGGTTCATGTGACCAGAGATGAAACTCAGGGGGAGACAATTGCGGACTGTATTGTGGATAATCTCACATTTCCATTAGAAAACGATGCAGGAGCATCTTCATTGCCCCTGCAGAATGCGGCTGAGAATTGTCTTGAAGAAGAAACAGCACGACAGTTATGTAATGTTAGCTGCATAGCTTGAGGCGAAATTTCTCACCAGGCCCTCGTACTTGGCGGCAGACACTATTTTCTAGACATCTTTACGCACTCACCGCGAGCTCAGAAATCAGAAGAGCGACGTGATGCTAACTGGGGTTATACTAGAGACACTACCCAACACATCTGTGCAAAGCTTTATCGGATTTTCATAGTCGTTTCCATTTCGCGACCGATCGGAGCTTATTTTCTGAACGCCCCTCGTACAATGGAGACTCTCACAATGTATTTCGTTAACGACAGTGTGATATAGCATCACATTAGTAAAACGTCCTCTTGAATTATAGCTTGTTGTTGTCAAACGCAACGTGACTATGTTTCTTCCGAAATGTTTTTCTGTAATGTTATTTCACATGACTAACCTTTGTAATCCACAAGTGCATGATAGCCTATTTACAGACACTGATTTGAATATGAGAGACAGTCTCAGGTCATGTAATTTGTCCATCAAGATAAAAGAAATTGCTTAACATAGATGTCTCTTATTTGTAGTTTAAATGTTCGCTTTTTATTTACTTCGACGATGCTTTCTAAATTACGAGGACATTTAGTGATGATTGGTAGTTTTTGCAGCAAATAGTGGAACCTTTTTCTTCCTGATTTTACGCAGGGTGGACATGTATAAGCTTCTGCAGTGTGACCATTTGTAATCGGCGGTGGTGCACTTCATTGGATGCTGCAAAATAATGAGACGCAAATTGTTTATTGCAGTCGAATGTAAAAACTATACCGACTTTGCTCATAAAACTAAAAATAGTAAACGGTACCTATTTTAGTAGAAAAAAGACATTTACTAGCATCACGATTGTGTTTTCCTTTAAAGAGATGCTCGATTATAAGAGATGCGTTGACATTAAATACAATTGTTAAAGTGGAGTATTTTCACATTGTGAACAGCGTGTATTTGCGGATGTAGAGTGGGGACGGTCCAGTGTGTGTGTGTGTGTGTGTGTGTGTGTGTGTGTGTGTGTGTGGTTACTCCAAGGCAGCTGTGCCCTGAATTGGGGGGGGGGGGGCAGCAGGTGGGGCGGGATGGTGGTGCTAAATTTTTCTTTTGTGTTGGTGAAGGGCTGTCATCTCAGGGCAGCCTGGCTGCCTCCCTTCTGCCACCAAATGTGCGTAGGCCGCAGAAACACCGCGAGGTGCTCAGTTACAGCTGACCATTTGAAAAGTCCTGTTGCTCCTCATAGGTGGATGGAAGGAGTGAGAGAGGGAGGGAGGGAGGAGGAGGGATGAGGGGAGGTAAGAGTGCTTCTAATTTCGGCAGTTTTTGATTGCACACTGAAGGGAACGAACTTTCAACTACCTCTCCCTCTGCTATCTTTTGCGACGACAATTTTCCCCAGTAGATGGGTTGCATTGTAACCCGTTCTGAGCACTGTTTTTTTTTCGACGACAATTTCGACGCGTAATTACAGCAGCGAAGCATTTTCCATCAGTTGTGGTAGTATGTATTGGTTTAGATTTCCTGGGCTGCAGAGTGATTGTCGAGGAGGCTTCTGTAGCGAACTCCAACGTCAAATAAACTATAGATACAGCTCTCAGCTGTATGCTTACTGGTAATATTCTTAAACTCCTCTCTGTCCAAAACCAGCATCCCCTCGTCAATTGAATATACATCCCACCAAGAAAGTGAAGATAATTTCTCCCTGTCTAGGCTTTTTCCTGCCAGCTTGTAGGTTTTAAGTTCTATTGTGGAATTTTTTCCCACCAGAGTAACACCAGTTGTATGATATCGTCGATTTTAGCTGTATTGCGGTTTTAGGCAGTCCTTGTGTAGCGCTGTGCATATAGTTGTGTAATTAGGATTGATCTTTATGATTAATTATATAAGTAGGAGCAATCTTTACTTCAGCTGCCCAACCAAAATAAACAAAGTACACTAACCTAACCTTCCTCTCTTGTATCTGGGCAGTTTCCGTGTGTTGTGGGGTGCACTTGGGCTTGCTGTCCAGAAGGACGGGTTTGGGTCCCAGAAAGGGCAGCTCCATTTTATTTTCCCGCCAATTTCCGGATTGGGGGAGGGGTTGGGGTGAGGTATCAGCACAGTCCTGGCACAAAGAAATTCCCATCAAATTTCGAAATACCAGCCAAAATTTGGAATTCCCACTGCCTACTGGGTGCATGAGGGAGGTGGAGGGTGACGGCCGGTGGGAGAGGAGGTCGGGACCCACCTTCTGGCTGAGGAAGACACTGATGTCAGCCAATGAGAGGAGGGGAGGTGTGGTAGTGGTTTGGGGAGGTGTAGGCTAATAATTGATTAGTTTATTTAGTTTGCATATCAATTTGATAATCTATTTGTGCTGATACTGGTATCTCCCTACTACTTATGCGAGTTTATCGCTATAACTTGGTATACGCATTTCAAAATGCATCCACATGAACCGTAGATTTTTGACATTTCTCTACGTCCCTTAATTTAGAAACATTGTCTACGGAGTGCAGCGATCTTATGCTATATTTACATTAAGATCAACAGTCGACATCGCAATAATATTTGTTTATTTACCAGTTTCGGCTTCTGTTTAAGCCGTCTTCAGAAGTTTTTGCGCCCTGTAGCTGGTGCTGATGGCTCCACAGTGTACGATCGTGGTATCGTGAGAAAACCGAGGAGCCGCCAGCACGAGCCATAGGGCGCCAAAACTTCTGAAGATGGCTTTATCATAAGCCGAAACCGGTAAATAACCAAATATTGTTGCGATTTCGACTATTGTTTTTAACCTAAATTACTCAACGTCCCTCTGACATCATTTATCTAAAACCTCTTTGATTGAGCAAATTACATTTCAATCGCGATAACGTAACGAACTGGCATCTTTCAGAGGCTAACTCATGCAATATGGTCTTAATTGTAAACCACATGAGAGAAAAATCCACACAACAGCAATTTAAAATCACTTGCGTTGCAGAACACAAAAAGCTATGACCTCAGTACAGGTAATGAAATGAACTGGAATATTATAAAAACAGTGACATTAATTATGAACGTTTCTGCAAACCTGGCTGTAATATCAGAGACGCGTTTTTAATGTAATGTGCGAGAAGGACGAAACGATTACTAAATAAAATATTGAGTTGCATGTGCCATAATTAAACTCTCGCTCGCCGATTTTAATACAGAGCAATGACAGAAATTTTCGTTTTTGTTTTGATTGTACCCCAATACTATGCAAACAGGGCTATCGGCAGTAACATTCACACAAACTTTGCCAGACTTGTCCCTCCACGAACATTATGTTAATTAAATCAAACGAACTCGACATGAAAGTAACTGAAATGTGTCCCCAACGGTATTTTCATTAATTTTGGTAATTGGCTGGACGTGAAATGCTTTCTAGAAGTAAGAGATGATGTAACGTAGAAGAGACAGGAACTCATTTTCTTGCCTATGTTCAAGTAATTTCGGTATATGAATTACCATTCTACATGAAACTGATTAACGGTGTTTCATTACACGTGCAGTTGAGAGAAGCCAAGATTCTTCTCCCTGTTTTTATATAAATAGTTTCTGCTACTTGCATGACTGTTTAGACAGAATTCTATGGTGCACTTGGGCTTGCTGTCCCGAAGGACGGGTTTGGGTCCCAGAAAGGGCACCTCCATTTTATTTTCCCGCCAATTTCCGGATTGGGGGAGGGGTTGGGGTGAGGTATCAGCACAGTCCTGGCACAAAGAAATTCCAATCAAATTTCGAAATACCAGCGAAAATTTGGAATTACCACTGCCTATAGGGTGCATGAGGGAGGCAGCATACCAGACACATCAATTTCTTCGTTATTCAGTTACCTTTTCAGGCGTTGTCAGAGAATTTGCTCTTGATCTCATCACCGATAATACAGACTGATGAATTCCCATACCGAAATAAATTACATACAGGATCTAGTATCATAAATGACACTAGTCCACTCTATCTAGTACGTGTATTTTAGCGTCCTGTATATAGCTATGCTCAATAAGGACCTAACATCAAAAGAGTGTGAAACATAATTTAGCAAAGCCGTTTACGGAGATTATAGTGGCCATGTATGCTGCAGATAAAATGATAGTCATTCTCAAAACTGTCACAATCCACTCACCTGTCACAGCAAGGACTCACTCTACTGCAGGAATTGACCTTACATCCAGTCCTATATACTAATCCTGTTTAAACACCCGGGTTTTTGTAGTATCTCTGTGTGTTTGCTTAATGTTTTGTCCGCAACGGAAATATCGCGTCTGTAAGTGAAGTAGCAGAGAAACTCGCCGTAGCCCAGGTATTCACTTATAACACTGTTTTGACGTTCATATCAAGCAGTGTCTGTCCCTATGCATAATATTTTGACGTCGTTTCTTCTGAGCTATGTGTCGTACAACGATATTATGTAGATACATTCAGCAGTATATGAGGATACTGTTTGCAAAATTTATTGCGAATAGTGTTAGTAGCACAGATGTAGTAAATTTAAACGTCGTGGACGATGTGGCAGTTTTTCAGGCGCCTCATTGTTTATTACGTACATCATATTTCTTGAATTATGTGTCGCAGTGACATAATTTTGCAGTTTCATTCAGTGGTATATGTGCATTCTGTGTGGAAAATGTGTCGCGAAAACAGTTAGCAGTGGAGGACTAATAAATTATAACGTCATGTCTCATGCGGTACTTCTTTTTCAGCGAGAAAAATTTCGTACAAGTACGACATTATGTGTAACATTTGTTGGAAGTTGCCAAGAGCTCGCATTTTCCAATACTGCACGAATTTACTCTCGGTACTGACTCCTCGCTGAATGCGCTTCTGTTTCACCCCCACTCGTTTGACTGACAGGTGGTTCTTACACCCAAAACGATTGCTACAAGAAAATACGTATATCAAGGTTGGTTGAAATCGGTCGAGTGGTCTAGGAGGAGCTGTTGAACATACACTCCTGGAAATTGAAATAAGAACACCGTGAATTCATTGTCCCAGGAAGGGGAAACTTTATTGGCACATTCCTGGGGTCAGATACATCACATGATCACACAGACAGAACCACAGGCACATACACACAGGCAACAGAGCATGCACAATGTTGGCACTAGTACAGTGTATATCCACCTTTCGCAGCAATGCAGGCTGCTATTCTCCCATGGAGACGATCGTAGAGATGCTGGATGTAGTCCTGTGGAACGGCTTGCCATGCCATTTCCACCTGGCGCCTCAGTTGGACCAGCGTTCGTGCTGGACGTGCAGACCGCGTGAGACGACGCTTCATCCAGTCGCAAACATGCTCAATGGGGGACAGATCCGGAGATCTTGCTGGCCAGGGTAGTTGACTTACACCTTCTAGAGCACGTTGGGTGGCACGGGATACATGCGGACGTGCATTGTCCTTTTGGAACAGCAAGTTCCCTTGCCGGTCTAGGAATGGTAGAACGATGGGTTCGATGACGGTTTGGATGTACCGTGCACTATTCAGTGTCCCCTCGACAATCACCAGTGGTGTACGGCCAGTGTAGGAGATCGCTCCCCACACCATGATGCCGGGTGTTGGCCCTGTGTGCCTCGGTCGTATGCAGTCCTGATTGTGGCGCTCACCTGCACGGCGCCAAACACGCATACGACCATCATTGGCACCAAGGCAGAAGCGACTCTCATCGCTGAAGACGACACGTCTCCATTCGTCCCTCCATTCACGCCTGTCGCGACACCACTGGAGGCGGGCTGCACGATGTTGGGGCGTGAGCGGAAGACGGCCTAACGGTGTGCGGGACCGTAGCCCAGCTTCATGGAGACGGTTGCGAATGGTCCTCGCCGATACCCCAGGAGCAACAGTGTCCCTAATTTGCTGGGAAGTGGCGGTGCGGTCCCCTACGGCACTGCGTAGGATCCTACGGTCTTGGCGTGCATCCGTGCGTCGCTGCGGTCCGGTCCCAGGTCGACGGGCACGTGCACCTTCCGCCGACCACTGGCGACAACATCGATGTACTGTGGAGACCTCACGCCCCACGTGTTGAGCAATTCGGCGGTACGTCCACCCGGCCTCCCGCATGCCCACTATACGCCCTCGCTCAAAGTCCGTCAACTGCACATACGGTTCACGTCCACGCTGTCGCGGCATGCTACCAGTGTTAAAGACTGCGATGGAGCTCCGTATGCCACGGCAAACTGGCTGACACTGACGGCGGCGGTGCACAAATGCTGCGCAGCTAGCGCCATTCGACGGCCAACACCGCGGTTCCTGGTGTGTCCGCTGTGCCGTGCGTGTGATCATTGCTTGTACAGCCCTCTCGCAGTGTCCGGAGCAATTATGGTGGATCTGACACACCGGTGTCAATGTGTTCTTTTTTCCATTTCCAGGAGTGTATATACGCACACATATACACACACACACATACAGGGTGTTTTCGTAAGAGAGTGCAAAAATTTAACAGGACATAGAGGATGCTCCGCTGAACAATTTTAGGCAGGAAACCCGAGGTCGGAGAAGCCAGCTTAAGGGGATAAGAGGAATAAAGTCACGTTTCTGTGTAGTTTTTATTTGCATATTTAACTTCAAATACCATCATTGACACAATGAACGTACCATTACTACTTTATCTTACAAAGTGCGCTGAAACTGGCGGCCATCAACCTCATTGCAAGCATGACATCAGCAAAAAAGATTTTGACGTACCCTGACAAATATTCGTGGTGTGTTTCGAATCACATCACAGGCAGCTACAATTCTTGCAACTAATCCCATCTCCATATCCACTGGATTCTCATACACAAGTGACTCTATATAACGCCACAGGAAAAAATCAAGGAGACCTCGCACGTCATGGAAATGAACCTCCCTTCTAATCCAGCGATCAGAGAATAATGTACTGGTACTGCTCCACCGTACTGTACTGCAAGTGCGTCACTATCACTGAGTAATGAATGGATCTGTAGATGATTCATAGCACATTCTGTTAAGAGGCAATGTAAATTCGATACAATGGAGCCACCGTATGGACACGTAAAGCGAACAAAACCTATACCATGACCTCCTCGCAATGAGACTCGTCCTTGTTGTTTCCTTGCATGAAATAAAGAATGCATCTGCAAATAAACAGCACAGTACGTTTAGACTTGTATGCATGTTAGTTGTAAATAAGCTGGAAAACAGTATTGCTAGACAAAGCGATGGACAAGATTACTTCCATATCTCAAGCTGGCTCCTCCGACCGTTGGTTCCTACTTCAAATTGTTCAGTGGAGCACACACTGCATTCTGTTAGATTTTTGCACGCTCTTACAGAAACACCCTCTGTATCCATTTTCTTAATGTATAACGCAAAAAAGCAATAAAGAGACAAATTTATATGGTGCATGAAAACTCTTTGGGAACCGTTTTATGATGGGGTTTCATTTTTCCTGCACCTAATGGCACTTTCCTTACAACGGTCCCCACGATTAATACTCTTAGGGCGCCATACCTGCAGCTCTCAGTTGAAAGGGGACGATTCAGTGGTGTGATTTGGTCTGGGGTCCACACACTGGTTTCCCTTCCTCGCCCCGTGCTCTCCCCCTCCCACCTTTTCGCCTCGCGTCTGCTTACATTCTCCCTCTACGTTATTAGCCGCTCCAACTGTCGTGGCACAGCGGTTTTACGCGCATCAGTCCGGAACCGCGATGCTGCTACGGTCGCAGGGACGCCTCGGGCATGGATGTGTGTGATATCCTTAGGTTACTTAGGTTTAAGCAGTTCTAAGTCTAGGGGACTGATGACGTGTTAAGTCCCATACTCCTCAGAGCGATTTGAACCAATTTATTAGCCTCCAGAAAAATATTGACATGCTGCTGGAGTTCATAGCCAGACTTGTTGTGTGGTGTTTCGTTTGCGGTCACTCTTTTTTACATTAAGTACATACTACACACTTACGTTCGATTTATATTCAGTCACAGCTCTTCGACTACTCACACTTCACTGTTTGTTTTTATTCACTCGCTGCACTACTTTTTCGGTTTCTCCCTTTGTCACTGATAAGAAACCGAACCTACGCAGGGTCTTGCTTTATGTGCCCCTACCAATGGACTTCCCCACCTGTGGCGAATTCCAGAGCATACCAAAAAGGCTTCGAATCGTCCACAATATTCCAGTACAGTCCACAACATTCGAAAGTGTTTTAGAGTGTTCCACAATGATCTGCGATGTTCCGGAATGTTCCCGAACATTCTGGAATCTTCTCGGATGTTCTAGACTAATCCCGAACATTGCACAACATCCCGGATCATTGTGGAATATCCCGGAACATTGTGGGATGATGTGGAATGCTCTCGAATAGACTCGTATGTTCTGGAATGTTCTCGAATATTATCGAGTGTTCTGGAAACTTCTAGAGGGAGGTACTTCCCAGACCTTATATCTTCAAAAGGACGCACTACGGGTAAAAACCGAAACATTCTTCATGGATGGAGGATAGAGGGCTGCCACACTCTATAACCCCTTCATCGTACCGGACTCGTTTGTGAGTTTTAGCTGCGCGAACATTGTGCACTTACTTTTACAATACGTATTGATTAAACAGCCCTGCCATTACCACTGACCTACACCCAGAGGAATATATTGGATTAGGCATGTCGTGACGATATTCTACTCTAGCTTAATTAGCAGGTCGATAATACTGATTAGATATACTACTAGAATGAATGTAGTTAGATACTCTTAAATTATTTAATTCCAAACAACAAAAAAGAGAAGAAATATAAAATCAGTATAGAATCGTAAATTCGATTCTTAATTTAGTTTTGAGACTGAGAACTTCTGTGACTTTCGACAAACTCGCGCCCCCGTTTATTAGAGCAGGTTAGCTGATATTGTATAGCCCCGAGAAACAGAAGACCTCCACCTTGACTGGCACTAACAGCAAAGAGATTGGACAACAAGCAATCGGAATTCAACACATGTAATGTGATTGTTTCCGTAACTGCCGATCTGTGGTGCATATATCATCAATTACAGTACTGGGAGACGTGGAGCTGCAGTGTTGATCTGTTGGGTGCCGTTGGTCGTCGTGCAGAGGATGTACGTTGCTACGTATAAATTCTGTCTATACATTGCAACAATATACCGTCTGCAAACTCTAGAGCTGAAACTCCTTCAGTAGGACACAGAAGGCCGGTCGAGATTTCTGTTTGCTCATAAGCCAGGAACAGAAACTCGAGTATTCGGTCGCAGACAAGCAATTCACTATGCCTCAGACGCCATAGAGAATCAAAGAATTGTCTCTCTGCCTACGATGAAACATCTTAACTCATTTCTAGTGAATTGCAAATACTGACAGTCAGACTACTGACTGACGCCGTTGTCAGTGAAGTCTCCGAGTCGCTCCCCAAGCCATGTGTCATCGACGTCCACTGGGTTTTCCTGTACGCGCCGTAAGTCAGTTTTCAGCAAGGCACGCGGCGTCTGCAAGTGCGATCCCTGCAAACGAATCCCCTCGCCCTTTACAAAACAGGGCCTCCATTACATGGGTCATGAAGCTGTTAGCCAATCGCCCGCAGTTCTTACTTAGTACAAAACACTGTTCTAGAACAGTGTAAAACTCTTCCTACGGCTAAGGACTCCGCAAATCAAAATCAGTTCTCTGTTTTATGGTGGGAAACTGGCTCACTGTCTCCCGTTATAAGATCTGTGAAGGGTTAACTCGCACCCGTCGTTCAGGGTTCCCAGCGCATTCGTTCGTATTGAAGGGATGCCGCCTTCTCTTATAAGATACTACCGCTCTCCATTCCGGCTTCCAGCACCTACCTGTTTTCACAGATTTTTTCTAGCGGCAGGAGAACATCTCGCATCCCCTCACACATGCCGGTATCGCCACAGGGCGGCCGCCATAAGAGCGGTAAAGCCGCTGCCCCCACTGTCTTCTCTTTAGGGCAGCAAAACTCCCCACTCGATCGAACACAACACGGCGTCATTCCTAACCTCCGTTTTGCCGATCGCCTCCACAGGCACGCTTGATGGCCATTGCTCACTGCTGTCAGCGTCCAACTCAGATTATTTCCCAGACATGCAGCACTACAGAAAAATATTAGTACGTCGAGCTACACAGTATCACCAAAAGAAATGATCGTAAATCACGGTCTCGTATCGAATAAAATATGCAAGAGTACTGGAGACAAAACACAGCCGCCTTACACCTGCAATCATTCCCACCTCACGTACTGAAGCGAATGCAAATCCGAATTATTTCCTCACAAAAACTTCCTCTATATCAACGACATTCAACCAGGATTATGCGTACTCTTATAGGTACCTTATAATTCGCATACAGTCGGTATAATATTTTTCCTCTGTGATTACGAATAACGGAAAATATTTCAGCCAGTGATACTTGAATTGCTCTCTGTCCAATAACACATTTTGCTTATTCTACCAGTCTACCAAACAATACTTTTTTACACCTTCACTCGCTAATCATTATATTATTTGCTTTAAACGCCGACAACAATGACTGTACCTGCGAATGTGCCTTGGTGACGAATTTATAGTCCTTCAGTACTCGGCATATTTACTTGACTGTTACGCGCAGGTTCGTTTATTTACACAGTCTCACATCTTATTCTTTATATTTGTGAACTGATTGTCAGTTTATCGCTGTTGAATTTCTCTTAATTATAGAAATAATGACTTACATATTTTTAATTTTATTCTAAGACGAATATATGAGTTAAAAGAGGATATGGATTTGTAACAACTCAGGCAACACGTCAGTGGAATTTTTCAGTGGCAAAGCAGTAAATATGACAAAATTTCAAACATAATACACGATTTTACAATATCAGCAATGGTGATACTGGAAACATCGTATGAGGTAGCGTTTCCAGGTTCGAAAAGTAAACCAACTTATAACGTAGTTTAATCTCTCATTATTCCTGCTTCTTTGATTACAGCAGATAAAATTTTACACTAAAATTCCGGTAATGTATCAAATCTAGTTTTAATTTTGACACAAGTGTAGGGCGTATAACTGATATGGCGCAAGATATTGTTGATGAACTAGTAGAATATGGGAAAATGGACAAAATGTTTGCGATTCAAACACATGAATAGATGAGAGTGTCTGATGATGCTGAGCCACTTACACCGGTCCGGTACTCTGACGTGAAAGAAGATGCTTTTGTTGATGAAATTATACGATGTACGCCACTGCAAGAACTTAAAAGGGGAAAGGATATTTTCAAAATTTTTAATGATTTTATGAGCTTGAAGTTAAATTTTTCGTGTAATTAGTCTACGGATGGTGCTGCTTCATTTACAGGCAAAATAACGATCTAATTTCTCGTATTCGCGAATTCGAAATAGGTGCTAAACACACAAATTGTTTTTGCACACCGAGGTGCACTGGTTATCGAGAGAGCACATATTGATTCGTTTTTTCGAATTGAAAAACGATGTTCGATGGTTGGCTTATTTGTTGGAGTTGACCAAATAGCGAGATCACAGGTCCTATCGGATTAGGGAAAGAACTGGGAAGTAAGGCGGTCGTGACCTGAAGCGATTTAGCGAAATCACAGGAAACCTAAATCAGGACGGCCGGACGCGGGTCTGAACCATCGTCCTCCCGAATGCGTGTACAGTGTGCTAACCACTGCACTGCGCCACCTCACTCAGAAAAAAAAAATAAAAATAAAAAAAAGTAAAATTTTTTCTTACAAAATTTAAATCTGATCTGGTGAACTATTTTTAAGACGAGTGGATTTGCCAGTTAGCGTATTTGACTGCTAAATTAAAAAAAATTAACGAACTTAGTCTTCAACTCTGTCTCGACAGAATTATTTTCAAAGCTTATGGGAGAGTAAATGGGTTTTATTAGACAGTTTTATTTTGGACTGATTGCGTGAATGGAGTGAATGTTGCAGTTTCTCCAACTGTGTTGGAGCATTGAGAACAAAATAAAGTTAGTACTGTTAAGAGACTTTCGGAAAAATACCATACCATACCAAACCATTAATCAGGTTACAGTTTTTAAAATACTTTCCAGAAACTGAGGACGACTATAATTGACAAGAATGGATTTCAAATCCGTTTTGCCCCACCTCTATGAACGCCTATGGCCTTCCCCTAAAATTAAAAGAAAGTACATTGGAAATGTCCGTTGCCAGTTCACTGACAATAAAAACTAAAATCTGACGGTTCATGATTTCTGGTTTAATGCACGCAAAGAGTGACACTAACATTACTCATGTTCTATTAGCCACTACTAATTTGTGTGATCAGAGTTTCTCTGCATTGGAAGCAATGAAAACGAAACAAAGAAAAGTTTTTGAATACAGAATCACCCCTGTTATACGAACAAACGAAGATTCTGCCGCGAATGGAGTAACTGCTGTCCAGGAAACAAGCTCAACCATCTCATTATCACATCAGAAACATAAAAAGAATGAAATATTTATTTTTTTGTGAGTTCTGTTTGTAACTTAACTACTGCATGTATTATATAAATTCATAGCAAACTCCTCACTTTGTAGTACTTAATAAGTTATGAAGTTTTAAATGTATTTTAGATGTGGATATGTATAATTTGAAGCAAGGATAACTTTAGGGATAGGCCTGGTAGTAGAGGCTGGAATTTAAAATTGTTTGAGGGTACATGGAGAAAACAAGGTTTAATGCAACTGCTCTGTATTTCTTTCGAGTGTACTGCTGCGTTAATACTAAAAACGCTAAAATCATTAAAACAACTTACGATTTGACTATGTTGCAGCGCCCATCCTCAGTGCATAGATTAATTATCTGCGGAATGGGGACTTCAGTGCACAGCATTTCTAACAGTGTCAGTCTATTCGTTCAACATGTGTTGAATTGAATGAATTTTCTGATGAGTACGGGGTATGGATTGAAAGTAAACAGAAGACAGACAATATAAATGGGGAGTAGAAAACAGAATAGTATTGGCAAAAAGGACATTCTTGGTCAGGAGTCTGCTACAATTAAACACTGACCTTCATCTGAAGAAGAAATTTCTGAATGAGCACGTTTGGAGCACAGCGCCATTTTATTGTAATGAATCAGGGACTCTGAAAAAAAATAATAGAATCTAAGCGTTTGAGATGTGGCAATGTAGAAGGATGCCGAATACTAGTTTGAGTGATATGGAGCGAGGAATATTCATCAGCAAACAATCCATACATGTTATAGAAATGTATATGTGTATGTTCCACATCTGTTCCAAAGCGACTGGACATATTTCAACCAAACTTGGTACACGTATCCCTTACTGGCAGGAAACAGTTGCTGTGGGGAGTAAGAACCATCTACCTAACAAACATCAAAAGAGATGATAGTATATAACATCGCAAAAGAAAATAACGCCGCATCATGCATGACGTTTAAATACATTACTTCTGTACTAATAACTGTATTAGCAATAAATTTCGCAGGCATGTGTACTAAATGCAGCTACAAACGATTGGTCGTGATATCACATAAAAGTCAGGAGATAAGTCATAAACACTGAAATGCGTTCTCACGTGTCCTGCTTCATTATGTCTGACCTTTATATGTATTACTTGTTTTATACTAACTCTATTTGGAACACATTTTGCGGACAGGATCCATATATGCATCTGAAGGTACTTGTATTATTATATCACTGTACAACACATAGCTCTTGAGCTGTGACGTCGTAAACACTGAGACGTGTGGAAAACTGCTGCATCGTGCACAACGTTTAAATTTATTGTTTTTCTAGTATTAACTCTACTCACTCGTTGATAGTATCCACATATGCCGCTGAATTTACCTGCCCAAATATACCATTGTAAGACACATTGTTCAAGAGCTATGACGTGATAAACACTGAATATGAAAAAATTCAGCATCATGTGTGAAGCTGTAATACATTTATTCTTTATTACTAAGACATTCTTACAGTCGAATCAACTTACGGAAATCCCTGACACCTGGCAGCGCTTTCGACAGCTTTCAATTGCGAAGCGCAAACGGCTGTAATCGAAAACAACAGCTGTCTATAAAGCCATGAACAGAAGTTGCCACAACACGTCTTCAAAATCTTGTTGCATACACGCGAAACAGCTGCCCCAGCATACAGAAACGGTCCGGGATCCTGTTGCTTAATTTAGGTGTTTTGCTTATACATTTGTACATTATGCGTTTTTTTTTTTGTTTTTTCTTGTACGGATGTTTCATAATTGCGAGGGTGTAAATACATGGAAACGAAGTTTTTTTATACATATATTTCATTACAAACCCAGTTCACCTTTTAGTTCCGCTTCTATTGGAAAACTGGCAAACTGAATACTTGAACAACATCGGGTTTTCGGTTGGTATGTATACAATATCGGATTGTCAATCCTCTGGGCCCGGGTTCGATTCCCGGCTGGGTCGGGGAATTTTCTCCGCCCAGGGACTGGGTGTTGTTCTGTCCTCATCATCATCCTATCATGCTCATCGACTGCAGGTCGCCGATGTGGCGACACACTGAAAGACTGGTACCCGGCGAACGGTCTGCCCGACGTGGGGCCCTAGCCATACAATTCAATTAAATAAACATACAATATCCATTGCACTAGGGAGGACTAAAAACGAAACTCAGCCCAACAGGCCTCCGATGAGCCAAGGGAACGGAGCAACCGCCGATTCAAGCTCAGCCTAATGATGTCATGGGATGCGGGTGCGGAGGTGTGCGGGGTCGACACACTGCTCTACTGCCCGTTACTCCTGTCAGGTAGCTTCTCAGTTGGCCTCACAAGGGCTTAGTGCACCCTTATAGGTCAACAGAAGATGGTGGCCTGGATGGCCACCCACACAAGTGCCAATGTTCGCGATGGTGCTTACCTTAGCTGGTCTGACAGGAACTGGTATATCAACAGCAGCACTGGCATTGACACTAGAAGAGGCTTAAGAACGTAAGAGCTGTAGAGGAATACAGAGTTTGAAATGAATGAGGACATGAGGAGCGAGGGAGGAAATGGTAGCGGGCCTTTTCGTACCAGTCAGATGACGGATGATAGCAAGAGAAACAAAAAATGTTTTTTTTTAATGTACACTCCTGGAAATGGAAAAAAGAACACATTGACACCGGTGTGTCAGACCCACCATACTTGCTCCGGACACTGCGAGAGGGCTGTACAAGCAATGATCACACGCACGGCACAGCGGACACACCAGGAACCGCGGTGTTGGCCGTCGAATGGCGCTAGCTGCGCAGCATTTGTGCACCGCCGCCGTCAGTGTCAGCCAGTTTGCCGTGGCATACGGAGCTCCATCGCAGTCTTTAACACTAGTAGCATGCCGCGACAGCGTGGACGTGAACCGTATGTGCAGTTGACGGACTTTGAGCGAGGGCGTATAGTGTGCATGCGGGAGGCCGGGTGGACGTACCGCCGAATTGCTCAACATGTGGGGCGTGAGGTCTCCACAGTACATCGATGTTGTCGCCAGTGGTCGGCGGAAGGTGCACGTGCCCGTCGACCTGGGACCGGACCGCAGCGACGCACGGATGCACGCCAAGACCGTAGGATCCTACGCAGTGCCGTAGGGGACCGCACCGCCACTTCCCAGCAAATTAGGGACACTGTTGCTCCTGGGGTATCGGCGAGGACCATTCGCAACCGTCTCCATGAATCTGGGCTACGGTCCCGCACACCGTTAGGCCGTCTTCCGCTCACGCCCCAACATCGTGCAGCCCGCCTCCAGTGGTGTCGCGACAGGCGTGAATGGAGGGACGAATGGAGACGTGTCGTCTTCAGCGATGAGAGTCGCTTCTGCCTTGGTGCCAATGATGGTCGTATGCGTGTTTGGCGCCGTGCCGGTGAGCGCCACAATCAGGACTGCATACGACCGAGGCACACAGGGCCAACACCCGGCATCATGGTGTGGGGAGCGATCTCCTACACTGGCCGTACACCACTGGTGATCGTCGAGGGGACACTGAATAGTGCACGGTACATCCAAACCGTCATCGAACCCATCGTTCTACCATTCCTAGACCGGCAAGGGAACTTGCTGTTCCAACAGGACAATGCACGTCCGCATGTATCCCGTGCCACCCAACGTGCTCTAGAAGGTGTAAGTCAACTACCCTGGCCAGCAAGATCTCCGGATCTGTCCCCCATTGAGCATGTTTGGGACTGGATGAAGCGTCGTCTCACGCGGTCTGCACGTCCAGCACGAACGCTGGTCCAACTGAGGCGCCAGGTGGAAATGGCATGGCAAGCCGTTCCACAGGACTACATCCAGCATCTCTACGATCGTCTCCATGGGAGAATAGCAGAATGCATTGCTGCGAAAGGTGGATATACACTGTACTAGTGCCGACATTGTGCATGCTCTGTTGCCTGTGTCTATGTGCCTGCGGTTCTGTCAGTGTGATCATGTGATGTATCTGACCCCAGGAATGTGTCAATAAAGTTTCCCCTTCCTGGGACAATGAATTCACGGTGTTCTTATTTCAATTTCCAGGAGTGTATCTTAATGTTGCGAGTAGCAGATACCAATGGGCGGAGTTAGGTGCTGTTGCAGGCAGCTGATGGCCCTTTACAAATTGGCGACATGTTTGTGGTGCCATGTATCCCTGCTGTTAGTTGCACAGAAACAACGTGAGTTTAGTACGGACTGTTTGATTAGCTTGTCACGGCAGCATCCAGTGAGTCCACTGTGTTCACACTCAGACAATCGTACCATGATTGCTGACATCCATGACACTGGGAGCCTGTAGCCCTGCTCTCCACTGATGTCAGACTGCTTCAGGATGTCAGTTGACTCTGTTGTTTTGTGTGTGCTCATCTACTGCTCTCTTACTAATACTCATATTCCTTGAAATTTAGTGGCCTGCCCGCAATTGTGATGGTGCTCCGCAAGTGGTGTGCAGGTCCACTGCAATACAGCTGTCATGCTCTGCTACATTGGTGCTGACACACCTTTCGGTTGACGCCATTTGCTGAATTTTTAGAACATCTTGTCAAATTCTGAATCCTGTGCCCACTCTGGAGAACTGGTTCGATGCCTCCTAGGTGGCAGTCCTTGCCTGCTCACTCACTGGTAAGCTTGACATAAGGTGAGTAGGTGAGTGTGCCACTGGGAACCATACCTTTCTTTCGTTTTCTGGTCTGCCATTGTGTTTAACTTTTTTGGTCCTCTGTCGAATCCGCTGGGTCAGAAGTAGTTTCAAGATATTTCAATTGCTTTCTGTTTGAATCACTGATGTGATGGTACGTCTGCGGTATGGAACAATTCCCAGCCGGATTGCGGTGGTATTCGAGTTCTGTGAGTGCTGGCTAGTGTGGGTAGGATGCAGATAGATCTTGCGACACGTTCTGCAGTTGGCAGTTCGTGGACAACCGCTTAAAGGACGGGAACTGCATCATTAGTTTCGTCTTCTAGCATGAACTGTAGATTTCTGTAAACTCCCTGACCTCTAGTTTACCTATTTTAGCAGCCTTATCTCAGTGCCATAGTGCTGTCTCTACCTTTGATCCTAACGTCTACGCAAGATAGTGCCAAATAATCCTCACCACCACTTTGAAACATCCTATCTCTTATGTTGTTAACCGGAAACTGTGTGTGTCAAAGCTTCTCACCAGCAATGTGAGAGCAAGTAGCTTGAAATTCCGATTACCGGATCGTCCTTTTATTCATATCTAGAGTCGCGTTTGCTCACCTACTTCTTAACATGAACATTAACAAGGAAACTACTTTTAATGTGTGTGATGTCAGTTAATCTAAACTGAATCTGATTATCTGTAAATAAAACTGAATATAAAAAATAGTTACCAGAAATATTCAGAATTGTTTTCACATGAAACAATCACACACAATGATTGCTACGTATTGAAAATTGTGCCCTGTTAGAAAAACCGCATCTGCTGAATTTACGTGAAAACTTTGCAAATGCATGTAGTTTCTAATTTTCTCTCGAAAAGTTCATTTAGGCACCCCTGCAACGGATAATCAGCTCTGCTCTTTCCCCACAGGGTAAGAATATGAAGTGGCGGACTGCATCTACGTGAAATAAATCACTGTGCAGTAAACTGTCTTATCTTGTTTTGCTGACAACTTTCGTAAATTAAACATGTATATGGTTCTAAAAATTCAGATCATTGTCCGCGCAGTAGTGTAACGCGAGACAGTAAAATTTTACCAGATTTGCTTTCCATTCATCAGTCAGGATTAGCATTAGTGTATTGTTTGGAGATGAATAAAACGCTTTTTTTTGAAATTATATGAAAATTAGTTTTAGAGCACAAACGTGACTCGTTATACCAAGAGACTTTCCTTATCACTGTCATACCATAAAAATTACTTAAACATGCAATAATTAAATAACGTGAAATTTATCCTTTTCACTTGTAATAAAATACGTTTAGTGAACAGGGGAGAGAGGAAGCTAATTAGAATACTGTGCACATGACTGATAATTCGCCCTGGATACCAGAAAGCAAATACTGTTAGACACAATGAAATCTTTATTCTACAATAATCACTCAGCTGACGCTTGTAGCAATTCATCTCAGTGCAACTTAATTTTTTCCAGATGAGCCGTCTCAATATAAAATCCTCTTGAAATCATCCTCAACTACACAACAGGGAGCGTCTCAAATACAATCATTGTCTGGGCAGCAGCTCCTTACCTTGCGACGACAGACGACACAACACACTTTCTCCACCTGCATCTGACTCACCTGATCTCCCAAGCTCTACTTGATAACACAACCTCTGTTAGCCAAGGAATAACATCACTCATCTTTTCAGGCATGCGAAGATTCTTATAGTGGCAAACGTAGCAGACAAACTGATGTATCCCATGATATACACCTTTAAACCTCGACAAACATTATCACTACCAGAAAACATGGAACCTCATCGTCAGTTCCTGCAGATCATAAGTCAGTAATTATACCATTAATTTGTGTTTAATTTGCCCTGATCGTAATTTTTGTGAAACTGTATACATGTGACTGAAGAGCGGAAATAGACACCTAAAACACAGGTGGATTTAGCCGCCCTTATTATGTAATTGTACGACAGACTGTTTCTTTTTACAACATTATCAGTGATGATGCCCATTCTTTTAAAAATAATTATATTTTTTACTCTTCGTTGGCGGTGAACGTTAGATTAAAGATTTCCCCTACCATAATATTAACAAAGCACAGAAACAGATAATCTATAGTGAATATCTGAGCAGTATCACAGCAAGCACAGGAAATACGTGTCCAGATGCAAGACGCACCTTTCTTTTGCCATCGATCCCGATCGATCCCGGCCTGTGCCAACTCCATCTCAGACAAGAGCTTATACTCAGCATCCTGAATTATTGTTGTATATCTTCTAATCTATTTCCCTACAGTTTTTACTCCCTGCAAGTCCTTCTAGTACAATGGAAGTTCACTGGTACCTTAACACGTGTCTTCTCATCCTATCTCTTCTTCTCGTCACCGATTCCCATATGTTTCTGTCGATTCAGCGGAGAACCTCCACATTCCGTATCTTAATCACTTCACCTAATTATCAGCATCTTTCCGCAACATCAAATCTCAAACGCTTCGATTCTCTTCTGTTCCGGTTTTCCCGTTGTCCATGTTTCACAACCATACGATGCTGTTTTCCAAACGTAAATTCCTAGAAGTTCCTTCCTCACATTAGGACCTGTGTTTGATACTAACAGACTTCTTTTGGCTACTCTCTATAACTTCCTTCCAACCTCTGTCATTTGTCTGATATTAACTTCATCACTCCACATTAGTTTGGTCTGTTTTCGGTTTACTCTCAACCCATACTCTGTACGCATTAGACTGTTTATTCCATTCGACAGGCCTTGTAATTTTCGCTTCACCTTCTCTGAGGATAACAGTGTCATCAGGGAATCTTATCATTGATATCCTTTCATCCTGATTTTAATGGCACTCTTTTCTATTATTTCTGTCTTTGCTTCTTTGACGAAGAGATTCAACAGTGGGGCGGAAGACACCATCCCGCTTTTACACCCTTTAGAATGCAAGCACTTTAATCTTCATCTCCCAGTCTTGTCATTCCCTCTTGGTTATTGCGCATGTTATATATTACCCCATACTTCCCGATTTCTTACTCGTATTTTTCCCAGATTTCGAACGTCTAGCACCTATTTATATCACAATAAGGCTTTTGTAGGTTGACAAATCCAATGAATGTCACTTGTTCTTTATGCAGTCTCTCTTCCATAGTCAAGCGCAACGTCAGAACTGCCTGTCTGGTGCCTTTCCCTTTCTTAAATCCAAACCCTCTAACAACTCCTCGACTATCTCTTCCATTCTTCGGTGTATTTTTCTTGCTGCCTTTGCTATCTTCGCGACATGTGATGATATTTTCTCGGAAGTACGACGGTGTGTCGTCACACATATATATTCTACATTTTCCTGAATAATTTCAGACATTTCGATGAAATATTACTATCGTTTCTGTCTTATTTGATTACAAATCTTCCAAAGGCCTTATTTAATACTGAAACCCCTGTTCTTTCATATTAACTCCCGTTTCTTCTTTTATCGCGTCATGGCCCAATCCGTCTCCTTTGCTGAGGCACTCAATGCATTTTTTCCATCTACCCGATCCCTCCTCTGGGTTTGACAGCGTATTTCGCACTGAATGCTTAGTATTGAAGCCTCTGCTCATAACTTCACTGACAGTTTTATTGAGTTTTCTAGGTGTGGAACCATTCTTTCCGGCCGCACGGAGTGGCCGCGCGGTTTGAGGCGCCACATCATGGATTGCGCGGCCCCTCCCGCTGGGGTTCTAGCCCTCCCTCGGGCATGTGTGTGTGTGTGTGTGTGTGTGTGTGTGTGTGTGTGTGTGTGTGTGTGTGTGCGAGTGTGTGTGTGTTATTCTTAGCTTAAGTTAGTTAAAAAGTTAGTCTAAATAGTGTGTGAGTCTAGGGACCGATGACCTCAGCAGTTTGGTCCCTTAGAAATTCACACATCTTTGAACACATTTTTTGTCTTTCCGACAACGATTTGTTTTTCGATGTATTCACGTTTTCTCGTAATTACTTCACCTTGACTTCCGTGCACTTCCTATACATTTCGTTTCTGACCTGCATTTCTGTTTTCCTGTCTTTCCCTGAAGATTCTTGTACTTCTTTCTTTTGTCAATGAACTGAAGTTCGTCTTTTGTTTAAGAACCTTCAACATCGCAGCGCGTCAGCAATCGTTGGTTAATATATTAAAAAACTAAAAACACGCCTCGATTGCGAAAACAGCACCTAGTGTTAAGTGTTAACCCAGGTTTCGGCGTAGATAACCACACTATTTTCAGGACAACAATAAAACCCACAAGTGCCTAAGAGGACCTTTGTCAGTGATTAAAAGAACACCATAGCTATACATTTATAAACGAAAAAATAAAAGGAAAACACAAACAGTACATATGTACGAAGTCAAAACCACTACTTACCTTAATGGTGTACGCTCCACCTCACACCGGCCTATGTTCGATGGGCCATGACCCACCATAAACTGCAGCTACAAACGGTCGCTCACTTACAAGCCTGACCCGCTGGAGCGTATTACTTTTTCGAAACCGTATGATTATCTCCCACTGCTACGCAGAAGATTGAAATTGGCTCAGAGATGCCTACAACCTTGCTCTGGAATCCTGCAAACTCTTGGCGCTAGGCACCCTGCGACGTCATACTCGGGCTCGGCGACACTTCAGACAACGAGGTGTCGACACATGCAAAAAAAAGGGCAGGGGGGGCACAGCTCAGAAGTTAATATGAGATCTAAGGTGGGTTAATCAGGTAACATTGGCATCAAATTTAAGCGTTGCCAAACCGGATAGTGACGTCACAGGGTACCAAGTTTTTTCACCATTACAGAGGAGGGTCGTGGGGAACCTCGAGCCAAATATGAAACTTATGTCGCGTAACGGAAAACAATAACGGGGTTTCGCGAAAGTGATGTTTTCTTTTTTTGCGCTGTTTGTGTGTAATTACAAATTCAAAAACAACAATTTTCACTCTCTCGCACATGAAAAGGCTCGAATGTGTGAGTGATTCAGCTTTCCGTTCGCTACTAAGCCGCCGAGCCACGTTACCGTTTCTATAATGTAAGTGTGTTTGTGTGTGTGTGTGTGTGTGTGTGTGTGTGTAAGAGAGAGAGAGAGAGAGAGAGAGAGAGAGAGAGAGAGGGAGGGAAGGAGATGAAGAGAGAGAGTGTGTGTGTGTGTGTGTGTGTGTGTGAGAGAGAAAGAGAGAGTGTGTGTGTGAGAGAGAGAGTGAGGACGGCGAAAGAAAGATGTTTCAAACATAGGGTTATGTTTAAGGCAAAGAAGAAAGAGGCAACTGTTGCTGCAGAAGATAATGTTGTAGGCAATCATAATAGCCAAATATTTTAAAAATATCATTTTGTATATATTGTCTTGAATTAGTTAAGGTTTCCGGACAGTACTTGCTACAACTATTGGAATTGGCAGCCGTCTCTGAGCGTGTGAGACGCTCTGACCTGGTGACTGGCGGGCCGGCAGCGATTGCAGTGTGCTGTGCACGGTGGCGGTCGCCGCTGGAGCAGCGATTGTGGGTGTGGGTGGTGCCGGCTGCTGGCTGCTGGCTGCTCCTGCTCCTACGCTCGTGCTGACGGCAGCCGCGACGAGGGCGCTCCACGCCGCCCCAGAGGGAAGAGAGCCGCTTTGAATTATGCATGCGTGCCCGAGGTGCGGGCAGGGGGCTCACCGTGAGGACGAGGATGAGGATGTGGCCGCGCTCAAATCAAGGACGCGTCCCGCCCAGCCTTGCTCAGCGGTCGGCGCGAGGATGTATCAGGCGCAGCTCTCCATTTATGGCGCATTACCAGCAGACATGCCGAAGACGGCTGAAAAGTCAGGCTTTCAGATAATTTCATGTCCACTCAGAATCTGTTCAAATGGTTCAAATGGCTCTGAGCACTACGGGACTTAACTGCTGAGGTCATCAGTCCCCTAGAATTTAGAACTACTTAAAACCTAACTAACCTAAGGAATCACACACTGTAAACTTATCTGTCCGTCGCTGACATAGAAGACTGCAAACATTCTTTCCTTCCCGTCTGGGCAAGCTGTGTAGTGACTAGAGTACATGTAAAGCGTACTGGGACAGGGTAAATGATAGCTACAATGAAGTCGATAATTCGATCGTAATATTGGCATTTTAATTTGACATTCCTCACAACTGACAAAATTTACAAAAAAAAAAAAAAAAATTGAATGTCTTTGTCCACTCACACACTCTTGAGAATGGCACATTAACAATTTTCAATTACGCGCCCCTATTACCGGCAGCTATGTTGATAAATACTCGGCACCTCGCAAGGATAACTTCTAGACCGAGAATATTAGGTAAGTTGTTGGAAGTGGTTAGGCGTTGGTGAAAATCTTGCTTCTGAGCACACAAAGAGCTCTAACCGCAGAGCTCTGCACGGAACACGCGTTGGTGCAATGCTGCGATACAGACAGTATATCTCCCTTCGAAGACGATGGCCAAGACGCCGTCTCCAACTCCGTACCGCTTGATGGCTGAAGGCGAAGTCCCCTCCACAGTTCTCTCGTCTCCCACGCGTACGAAAACGCAGAGGAAGAATACTCAGTTTCGGCCAGTGTCGAACGCTCTATCATCGCCGAAATCCCTCCATTGAGATCTACCCAATGATCTAGTAGGTCATAACGCCCCTAGTCAAACGAAATTCCCGACTTCGCCACATGTTGCCCAGCACAGGTGGCTCCGGATGCGTGGCTATCCCCAAAAGCTCCCGCGTTTCCGGTGACGGCTACCTGCCACCCCCGGCGGCCCGGCGAGCTACGGCTATCTGCAGACTTTACATTGCACAGTCCTCAACTTCCGATACTTTTCACCAACGCTTTAAGTTAGTGGCTCAGTCATGCAGACATGCAGGGAATAGTGCTCGAGGGTGCCTCATATTTATCATAATTCAATACAGTCATAATCTGATGCCCTGGCCAGTCCCTTTATTATTAATACTAATGTTGGTAGTCTAACGTGTAAGTGCCCATCTCTTGGCACCTTACAACACATCCATGCCCTAGGCAGGCTTCGAACCTGCGACCGTAGCGGTCGGACGGTTCCAGACTGTAGCGCCTAGAACCGCTCGGCCACCCCCGGCCGGCTGAATCTGTTGTAAGAATAATAAAGAATTATAGAGATCTACATTGCAAAGAAGTGCAAGACTAATAAAACCAATATCATTATATGCAAGTACAGTGCTAGTAAAAAGTATAAGATTCAGAAATATTTGGAACTTTAGCGTTACTTTTCTGTCCCTGTTTACTGAATGCTGTACTTGCAGTTCGTAGTACTTAGCAAGACTACACGCTACTTCTACAATTCATTTATACTGTCCATCGATGACATTGATTTACATGCTCCGTGACGCTGGGATCCCTATAATATAGCGCTGACAGAAGAGACTGAGAAGAAGATCCCGGATAGAGTAGATCAAACGTAGAGCGGCATTTTTCGTCACGGGATCGTTTAGTCGGCACGAGAGCGTTACGGAGATGTTCAACAAATTCCACTGGCAGACGTTACAAGAGAAGCGTGGTGCGTCACGGAGGGATTTGCTATTGAAATTTCGGAAGAGCACTTTCCGGGAAGATTCGGACAACATCTTACTTTCACCCACATCCGTCTCGCGTAATAACCTTGAGGAGAAAATTTGAGAAATTAGAGCCAATACAGAGACTTACCGCGCTTTTCACGACTGGAACAGGATTGGAGGGCTCAGTTAGTGCTCCAAAGGGTACTCTCCACCACATACCATTAGGTGATGCAACTGTAGATGTAGAAGCTCTGGTGCTGAACTGTGTTTTTCATATACTTAGTATGCGGTTTCTGTCGCTTACAAGAATGACTTTATTTGAATAAGCAAGTATTCTACCATACTTGGAACACATCTTTATATACCATACTTTTATTCAGTCTTTCACCTATAGGTGAAAGCATTTCACTACCGATGAGCAACCAGCAAATTTACTGAACTGTCTTCTTGACATCACCAAAATAACATAATGATTTCGTCTGATTTTACTTGCATGTATAGGCCGGCTGCGGTGGTCTCGCGGTTCTAGGCGCGCAGTCCGGAACCGTGGGACTGCTACGGTCGCAGGTTCGAATCCTGCCTCGGGCATGGATGTGTGTGATGTCCTTAGGTTAGCTAGGTTTAAGTAGTTCTAAGTTCTAGGGGACTGATAACCACAGCAGTTGAGTCCCATAGTGCTCAGAGCCATTTGAACCATTTGAACTTGCATGTATACTACAGACCGACGTGCCCGAAGTTGAACTATTCAGTTAATATTTTCGCTGCTTGTGAAAGTCACAACTCAACTACATTGCGTTCTAGATCCTATGCCCCTCAACGCCACCGATGCACTGGCTCTAAAATCGATATCGTTATAACTTTTAACTGTACTTCATGCATCTTTGTAAACTGTTGTCGGTGATCGATTTCGAAACAGAATCCGCTCTTACTATTACTGCATTATATTTATTATGAATTTCAGTATCACCTCCACTATAGAATAAGTCTTTACGTTTCATTTTTAAAATTTTTCAGCTTTCCTGACAACTTCCAACTTTCCACATTTTTCACTTGACTGCTAGACTGTAACCCTTTCGTTAGGTATTCAGTCTTCTTCTCATGCTTCCTTCCTTCTTGGCAGTAACCTGACGGGGGGTTCGAATGGGAGATTAGTCTAGGCTCTTTTATCACTGGAGAGACTGTAGCGTCCCCTTTCCTAATCGGCCTTTGGATTGAGATATAACTGACCGTGACAGCGTGTGACTATTGAAATTTTACAGTCAGTGAGGCTTAGTTTGAGGAAACTGTACAACAGACCCTTCTGAAGAATGGATCTATTCTGAGCCTAACCTAAATACAGGTGATAATTTCCAAAAGAGTGGACTCTACTGCATTCGCTCATGAAGTTATAGAAAGTAGATTAGTACTTGTAAAAAAGGCATTCCAGGCCAAAAGAAGTTTGCTAGTATCAAACACAGGCCTTAGTGTGAGGAAGGAATTTCTAGGAATTTATGTTTGGAGCACAGCACAGTAGGGTTGTGAAACATTGACCATGAAAAAATCGGAACAGAAGTTTAATACAAAAATATTCCGATAATACAAAAAAGTAGTGATTAGTTTAAAAAAAGAGGATGATCAAAAGGTGGCCAGCCTACTAGGGCAGGGAATTTCCCGAATCTTAAGAAAGTTAATGACAAAGAAATTTAAGCAAGTCATCACTGGCATGGCAACAGAAGGTTGTCACGCTTTTCAAAAAGGTCCAAATGGCTCTGAGCACTATGGGACTTAACATCTGAGGTCATCAGTCCCCTAGAACTTAGAACTACTTAAACCTAACTAACCTACGTACATCACACACATCCATGCCCGAGGCAGGATTCGAACCTGCGACTGTAGCAGCCGCGCGGTTCCAGACTGACGCGCCTAGAACCGCGCTCGGCCACAGCGGCCGGCGTCACGCTTTTCCATCACACAACAGTTCACGAGAAAATAGATGAATCAGAAAGCACTGAGTTTGCGGTTATTTATTCCGATATACTAAATTTTGAAAGAAAAATTAAATGAAGTTACTGGTTAAATAAATGTAACTAAAACTTTGTTATGTAACAAATGACTTTCACTAACTTCAGTGTAACGTAATGCAAAATTTAGAAAAAGGCAAGCAATTTCCTTTTGCATATTGAAAGATTAAACTGAATTTACTTTAAGCAAATGAGTAAATGACTCGACTTTTAATATGACAACAATTAACCACACACCAAGCCAGCAGAAGTCACTCGCTAAGCTACATACAGAATATGTGGAAATGCAGATTCTTAAGTTGTGGTGTATCTTTAGTTATTAGTTTTGCCAGTAAAATTTTACATTACTTTAAGTGATTGATGTTATTACTCAACACCTTGCAATTTAGTTAAGCCTGTCTTATGCAATACAAGAATGAGCAGTTACTGAGGTACAAAATTTAGACTTAAACTGGTCATTAGCAAACAAACAAAACCGGCAGTAAATAGGTAATCAGTTATCACATTTTTACCATATTCGGTAACTGCATGGAAAGGAAAGGGACCCTGCTTGGTCGTAATGTCTGAGGACAATGACAACACAGGTACTCTACAAGTTTTAACTATTGCAGGTTATTATTCAGGTTAGTCATAACTTGTGAATGAGATGTCACTCGGAAATGCCTATACAATAACAGTTACACTCTTTCACTTATCAGTCTTACGATGTTTTAGCTGTGCGGACGACGAAGAATGTAGCCGACGAAAATGCTGAGCTGCTACTTTTGCTGTTGCTGGTTGAGAACCACGAGTCGTCTCCAGAGCCACGGATAATTATGGGGCAGGCAGTAGTTAGAATTGCAGCCTCCTCCGTCTATCCACTCCTACCGTGCTCTCAATACTCGAGGGTTAATGAATCAGGCGCGCCTTCGCTGGCGCGATCACAGCTGAAGACCGTGTCTGGAGAAGAGCCCAACAAACACTTCCTCAATCTTTCATGACTCAAGCTGCTCTGCTTCACTCTCCACACGCAAAGATAAACAACGGCACAGCTACTGCCATTTCATCGTGCTATCCGTTTCCCTTGGCTATATCACAACAATTTACAATATTTGCATTATAATTACAATCAACTTTATACATTTAGAAATAGAAAAACTTTATGTACATTAGATATTAAACACAGTTTCTGTAACAAAGCATACAGATTGAAAATTAGAAGTTCAGTACACGTTAGCAACGTATATTAAACATCAAAAAAAATGTTGGATGGTGCAGAAGGTATTTTATATGGATTTTCGTTGTTGCAAGATTATCACGATACTTTTTAGTTACAAGCAACATGTCCTGTGAATACACATTATGTGTCTTTAATTCAGTTGATTGCCTTCTGCATCCTCATGTCGTTGATCCTTACTGATCCTTCCGCCTTTTAGGTGTAGTTTCCCAACATATGGGCTAGAGGGTGTCCCGAATCTCTTTCGCAACGTGGAACCTGGAATCTGTGCTTACTAGTAGAAGACGCTACCATTTATATTTTTATATGTTTATTGCGCCTATTGAGATTCGAATGGCCGAGCGGTTCTAGGCGCTTGAGTCTGGAACCGCGCGGCCGCTACGGTCGCAGGTTCGAATCCTGCCTCGGGCATGGATGTGTGTGATGTCCTTAGGTTAGTTAGGTTTAAGTAGTTCTAAGTCTAGGGGACTGATGACCTCAGATGTTAAGTCCCATAGTGCTCAGAGCCATTTGAACCATTTGAGATTCGAATCACCGACTTTGATTACACACTCTTTACAATAGGTACAAAACAAACTTTTTCTTTCTTTTTTCCTGTCCGTTACTTCGTCGTTTTTCTTCAGTAGTTCTGAGGGAATGCTAAATGGAATTTCTTAAATTCCAATAACGGAACTTCACTCAGTCTTTCTTATAACGGAGGGTAGTTGCCAATCCCCTGACCGAAGACGAAAAGCTGCTGTTGCGCCTTTTTTAAAATCGTACGCATCACGATTTTTCGTATCATCCTTATGCAGGGGCCATACTAATCTTCTTCGTATCCTTCCAGTTTTAGTATACATGCACGTTTCTAAATTGTCGTGAGTGATTCGTTTCAAAATAGTATCTGCCCTTATTGTTACTAAGTCCCATTTATTGAGAATTTTAGTATCACACCCATTATATACTGAGTCTTCGCATTTCATTTCTATAATTTTCTAGCTTCCCTGCCAACACAAAAATTTTCACATTGCACGCATGACTCATGGACTGTAACCATTTCGTTAGTTATTCGGTCTTCCTCTCATGTTTATTTTCTTCTTGGAAATCCCCTAACGGAGGTCGATTCAACATTATGCTTCCCCATACCATAAGCGAATAAGCCACGTGTGCGTTACTGACATTTGGAAATCTGTCAATAAACGCAAGTATTCGTTGAGCCTGTAAGCCGTCTGAGTGTCAGACCCTGTGGCACGCTCTGTCGTGCGGCTGCTGCCCATCCGGGGACCGCCAACGTCGGAATCCATCACAACTCATGTCGCAAAGTCGAGTACAGTAAAATATTTATATGGATAAATCAGCTGTCTAAAAATCGGAAGACTATTGCTCCACTTCGTGAGTAAAAATTTTTATTTAATCAAGAGAAAAAATAAATTACTAAAACTGAGCGGAGTTATACCTATGATTTTCGCTAAGATACTAATTCTAATATCTATATAATAGTGTGTAAAACGTAAGGATGAAAGTAGCTTTCGCATAACGTGTCACAGCCGTGTAACGTAGATAACCGTATGAGGCTTGGACCATATGCAGAAGAAAATTCTCCAGTGTAGTAGAGAATGTAACTGAAAGAAATCGCAATGAGACCAGCAGAAATGATACTTTTGTTCAAAGACAGTAATTGCACTGAAGCTAACATGATTTATGGTGGTCTCCTTGTAACCTCTCACTTCCTAATCGGCCTACTGGACTGCGCTATAACTGACCGTGAACGCATATGTCTAATGAAATTTTACAGTGACTAAGGCTATCGTTACCGAAGAAAAATAACACCGGTTAGTTGGAGGAAAGTGTACAACCGACTCTTCTGATGGAAGAATCTATTCTAAGTTTAAGCTAAATACTGATGATAGTTTTGAAACGGTCGGAATACAGTGCGATCGCTCACCAACCACACAGGGTGAAAAAGGCTACCACATAATATTTACTACAAAAATCACTGATAACACGAAGAGAGCACTGATTAGCTAAACGGGTAGAATAAATTAAACGGTCGCCAGCCCACTAGGTGAATGAGTCTCTAGAATCTTGAGAAAGATAATGACAAAGAAATTTAAGCAAATAATCACTGGCGTGGCAACAGAAGATTGTCACGCATTTCCACAGCACAACAGTTCATGAGAAAGTAAGTGAATCAGAAATCACTGAGTGTGCAGTTACTTATTTTGAAATAGTAAATTTTGAAAGTAAAGTTAAATGGAGTTATTGGTTAAATGAGTGTCTGTCTTAACTTAAGCTCTGTTATGTAAAAAAAATTACTTTCAGTAACCTCAGCATAACGTAATGCCACATTTAGGAAAAGCAAAGCAATTTACTTCCGATTATTGACAGATTGAATCGAATTTACTTCAAGCAAATGAGCAATAGATTTTACTTTTAAAATATGAACAATAAAATACGCTACTGGCCATTAAAATTGCTTCACCACGAAAATGACTCGCTACAGACGCGATATTTAACCGACAGGAAGAAGATGCTGTGATATGCAAATGATTAGCTTTTCAGAGCATTCACGCAAGGTAGGCGCCGGTGGTGACACCTACAACGTGCCGACATGAGAAAAGTTTCCAACTGATTTCTCATACACAAACAGCAGTTAACCGGTGTTGCCTCGTGAAACGTAGTTGTGATGCCTCGCGTAAGGAGGAGAAATGCGTACCATCACGTTTCCGACTTTGATAAAGGTCGGATTGTAGCCAATCGCGATTGCGGTTTATCGTATCGCGACAATGCTGCTCACGTTGGTCGAGATCCAATGCCTGTTAGCAGAATATGGAATCGGTGGGTACAGGAAGGTAATACGGAACGCCGTGCTGGATCCCAACGGTCTCGTATCACTAGCAGTCGAGATGACAGGCATGGCTGTAACGGATCGTGCAGCCATGTCTCGATCCCTTCGTCAACACATGGAGACGTTTGCAAGACCACAACCATCTGCACGAACAGTTCGACGACATTTGCAGCAGCATGGACTATCAGCTTGGAGACCATGGCTGCGGTTACCCTTGACGCTGCATCACAGATAGGAGCGCCCGCGATGGTCTATCAACGATGAACCTGGGTGCACAAATGGCAGAACGTCATGTTTTCGGATAAATCCAGATTCTGTTTACAGCATCATGATGGTCGCATCCGTGTTTGGCGACATCGCGGTAAACGCACATTGGAAGCGTGTATTCGTCATCGCCACACTGGCGTATAACCCGGCTTAATGGTATGGGGTGCCATTGGTTACACGTCTCGGTCACCTCTTGTTCGCATTGACGGCACTTTGAACAGTGACCGTTACATTTCAGATGTGTTACGACCCATGGCTCTACCCTTCATTCGATCCCTGCGAAACCCAACATTTCAGCAGGATAATACACGACCGAATGTTGCAGGTCCTGTACGGGCCTTTCTGGATACAGAAAATGTTCGAATGCTGCCCTGGCCAGCACATTCTCCAGATCTCTCACAAATTGAAAACGTCTTATCAATGATGGCTGAGCAACTGGCTCGTCACAAGACGCCAGTCACTACTCTTGACGAATTGTAGTATCGTGTTGAAGCTGCATGGGCAGCTGTACCTGCACACGCCACCCAAGCTCTGTTTGACTCAATGCCCAGGCGTATCAAGGCCCTTATTACGGCCAGATGTGGTTGTTCTGGGTACTGATTTCTCAGGATCTATGCATCCAAATTGCGTGAAAATGTAATCACATGTCAGTTTTAGTATAATATATTTGTCCAATGAATACCCGTTTATCATCTGCAATTCCTCCTTGGTGTAGCAAACTTAATGACCAGTAGTGTACATACCCAGCCAGTAGAGGTCACTCGCTAAGCTAAACACAGAATAGGTGAAATTGCGCACTCTTAATTTGTGCCGTATCTTTAGTTATTAGTTTTGCCAGTGAAGTTTTACATTACTTTAAGTAGCCTCTCTCGTGGTACACAAGAATGAACAGTTACTGAGGCAGAAAATTTGGACTGAAACTGGTCGGTGACAAACACACAAAACTAGCAGTAAATTGTTAATCAATTTTCATATTCCTACGACATTCGGTGACTGCATGGAAGAGAAAAAGGACCATGCTTGGTAGTAATGTCTGAGGACAATGACAACACAGATGCCCTACAAGTTTCAACTATAGCACGTTACTATTCAGCTTAGCCATACTTTGTGACGGAAGTGTTGCTACCTACGTTAGTATATAATTTTTCACTTCACAGTCTCACGATGTTGTAGCTGTGTCGACGACGAATAATGTAGCCGACAACAATGATGAGCTGCCATTGTTGCTGCTGCTGCTGTTCGATGAGAAAAATCCCGAGTAGTCTCCATAGCCAAGAATAATTATGGGACAGGCAGTAATTAGAATAGCAGCTTCCTCCGCCTGTCCACTCCCAACGTGCGCTCCACACTCGCGGGTTAACGGATCAGGCGCGCCTACTCTGGCGCGAGCATACTACACACCGCGCCTGCGGGAGCGCCGAACAAACACTTCCGCACTCTTTCATGACTCAAGCTGCTCTGCCCTCTCTCTGCTCGCAACGTGACGGAGACTCTCCATACACAAAGATAAACAACGGCACAGCTCCTGCCATTTCGTTGTTGCTATCGATGGATTTAAATAAAGTTCCCCTATCCATTATGCAGCAATTTACAATATTTTTCATTATAATTACAATGAATTATACAGGGTGCTCCACTGATCGTGACCGGGCCAAGTATCTCACGAAATAAGCGTCAAACAAAAAAACTACAAGGGACGAAACTTGTCTAGCTTGAAAGGGGAAACCAGATGGCGCTATGGTTGGCCCGCTAGATGGCGCTGCTATAGGTCAAACGGATATCAACTGCGATTTTTTAAATCGGAACCCCAATTTTTATTATATATCCGTGTAGTAAGTAAAGAAATCACAATGTTTTAGTTGGACCACTTTTCGCTTTGTGACAGATATTCCACTCAACAGCGTGTAGTTCGCCTTCCGTAATGTTCGCACATGCATTGACAATGCGCTGAGGCATGTTGTCAGGCGTTGTCGGTGGATCACGGTAGCAAATATTCTTCAACTTTCCCGACAGAAAGAAATCCGAGGACGTCAGGTCTGATGAACGTGTGGGCCATGGTATGGTGCTTCGACGACCAATCCACCTGTCATGAAATATGCTATTCAATACCGCTTCAACCGCACGCAAGCTATGTGCCGGACATCCATCGTGTTGGAAGTACATCGTCATTCTGTCATGCAGTGAAACATCTTGTAGTAACATCGGTAGAACATTACTTAGGAAATCAGCGTACATTGCACCATTTAGATTGCCATCGATAAAATGTGAGCCAATCATCCTTCCTCCCATAATGCCGCACCATACATTAACCCGCTAAGGTTGCTGATATTCCACTTGTCGCAGCCATCGTGGATATTCCGTTGCCCAATAGTGCATATTATGCCGGTTTGCGTTACCACTGTTGGTGAATGACGCTTCATCGCTAAATAGAACGCGTGCAAAAAAATCTGTCATCGTCCTGTAATTTCTCTTGTGCCCAGTTTCAGAACTGTACAACGCGTTCAAAGACGTCGCCATGCAATTCCTGGTGCATAGAAATATCGTACGGGTGCAATCGATGTTGATGTAGCATTCTCAACACCGACGTTTTCGACATTCCAGATTCTCGTGAAATTTGTCTGCTACTGATGTGCAGATTAGTCGCGACAGCAGCTAAACACCTACTAGGGCATCGTCATCTGTTGCAGGTCCTGATTGACGTTTCACATGTGGCTGAACACTTCCTGTTTCCTTAAATAACATAACTGTCCGGCGAACGGTGCGTACACTTGGATAATGTCGACCAGGATACCGAGCAGCATAGATAGCACAAGCCCGTTGGGCCTTTTGATCACAATAGCCATACATCAAAACGATATCGACCTTTTCCGCTATTGGTAAGCGGTCCATTTTAAGACGGGTAATGTATCACGGAGCAAATACCGTCCACACTGGCGGAATGTTACGTGATACCACGTACTTATACAATTGTGACTATTACAGCGCCATCTATCACAAAGCGAAAAAAGTAGTCCAACTGAAACATTGTGATTTCTTTACGTACTACACGAACATGTAATAAAAAATGGGGATCCTATTTAAAAAAAACGCAGTTGATATCCGTTTGACCTATAGCAGCGCCATCTAGTGGGGCAACCATAGCGCCCTCTAGTTTCCCCCTTCAAGCTAGACGAGTTTCGTTCTTTGTAGTTTTTTCGTTTCATGCTTATTTCGTGAGATATTTGTCCCGGTCACTATCACTGGACCACCCTGTATACAGTCAGAAATACACTACTACATCGATTACATATTAAATATAGTTTCTGTAATAAAGCTTACATTTTCAGAATCAGAAGTACGGGTATGAAACGGCGAAAAATTTTACATGGCGCCGAAGTTATTTTATCTGCATGTTCAGTGTTACATCCTGGGCATTACAAAAGGCGGGAATTGTTTATTAATAGGCTGTGCGATCACCACAGACAGCACAGCATGCTCTGCAACGTGTTTCCATGCTGAGCACCGGGCTCATACGGTGTTCTTGTGGTTGGGCGTTGCAGTCCTTCACCAACTGTTAGCTCTCGTGTTGCAGTACGCCTCCCCAACGCATCCTATACACTCTCTGTGGTGTTTAGGCACGGACAACGGGCAGACCTGTCCATTCGCAGAATATACTCGCCTTCCGAGACCTCCTCCACTAGCGCTGTTCAATGCGGTTTTTCAACCATGAAAATAAAGTGAGGAGCGGATGCACCATTGAAAAGACGAACGTGGGCAAGTATTAAACTCTCACAACAACGTCCAGCTGTTTGTGTAACGTGTTCATAAATTTGCAGGTGAGTACACGCATGCAACATTATGCCCCTCACCATAACACTTGGACCACTAAATCGATCATGTTCGAGAGTGTTGTTCAACATCTACGTCTACATCTACATGGATACTCTGCAAATCACATTTAAATGCCTGGCAGAGGGTTCATCGAACCACCTTCACAATTCTCTATTATTCCAATCTCGTATAGCGCGCGAGAAGAATGAACACCTATATCTTTCCGTGCGAGCTCTGACTTCCCTTATTTTATCTTGGTGATCGTTCCTCCCTATGTAGGTCGGTGTCAACAAAATATTTTCGCATTCGGAGGAGAAAGTTGGTGATTGGAATTTCGTGAGAAGATTCCGTCGCAACGGAAAACGCCTTTCTTTTAATGATCTCCATCCCAAATCCTGTATCATTTCTGTGACACTCTCTCCCATATTTCGCGATAATACAAAACATGCTGCCTTTCTCTGAACTTTTTCGATGTACTCAGTCAGTCCTATCTGGTAAGGATCCCACACCGCGCAACATTATTCTAAAAGTGGACGGACAAGCGTAGTGTAGGCAGTCTCCTTAGTAGGTCTGTTAGATTTTCTAAGTATCCTGCCAATAAAACGCAGTCTTTGGTTAGCCTTCCCCACAACATTTTCTGTGTGTACCTTCCAATTTAAATTGTTCGTAATTGTAATACCTAGGTATTTAGTTCAATTTACGTCTTTTAGATTAGAGTCGACATTTCCTGGGGCAGATGTGGATTCTGACCACAATCTATTGGTTATGAACTGCAGATTGAAACTGAAGAAACTGCAAAAAGGTGGGAATTTAAGGAGATGGGACCTGGATAAACTGAAAGAACCAGAGGTTGTAGAGAGTTTCAGGGAGAGCATAAGGGAACAATTGACAGGAATGGGGGAAAGAAATACAGTAGAAGAAGAATGGGTAGCTCTGAGGGATGAAGTGGTGAAGGCAGCAGACGATCAAGTAGGTAAAAAGACGAGGGCTAATAGAAATCCTTGGGTAACAGAAGAAATATTGAATTTAATTGATGAAAGGAGAAAATATAAAAATGCAGTAAATGAAGCAGGCAAAAGGGAATACAAACGTCTCAAAAATGAGATTGACAGGAAGTGCAAAATGGCTAAGCAGGGATGGCTAGAGGACAAATGTAAGGATGTAGAGGCTTGTCTCACTAGGGGCAAGATAGATACTGCCTACAGGAAAATTAAAGAGACCTTTGGAGAGAAGAGAACCACTTGTATGAATATCAAGAGCTCAGATGGCAACCCAGTTCTAAGCAAAGAAGGGAAGGCAGAAAGGTGGAAGGAGTATATAGAGGGTTTATACAAGGGAGATGTACTTGAGGACAATATTATGGAAATGGAAGAGGATGTAGATGAAGACGAAATGGGAGATAAGATACTGCGTGAAGAGTTTGACAGAGCACTGAAAGACCTGAGTCGAAACAAGGCCCCGGGAGTAGACAACATTCCATTAGAACTACTGATGGCCTCGGGAGAGCCAGTCATGACAAAACTCTACCATCTGATGAGCAAGATGTATGAGACAGGCGAAATACCCACAGACTTCAAGAAGAATATAATAATTCCAATCCCAAAGAAAGCAGGTGTTGACAGATGTGAAAATTACCGAACTATCAGTTTAATAAGTTCAAACGGTTCAAATGGCTCTGAGCACTATGGGACTCAACATCTTAGGTCATAAGTCCCCTAGAACTTAGAACTACTTAAACCTAACTAACCTAAGGACTTCACACACACCCATGCCCGAGGCGGGATTCGAACCCGCGACCGTAGCAGTCCCGCGGCTCCGGACTGCAGCGCCAGAACCGCCAGACCACCGCGGCCGGCAGTTTAATAAGTCACAGCTGCAAAATACTAACGCGAATTCTTTACAGACGAATGGAAAAACTGGTAGAAGCTGACCTCGGGGAAGATCAGTTTGGATTCCGTAGAAATGTTGGAACACGTGAGGCAATACTAACCTTACGACTTATCTTAGAAGAAAGATTAAGAAAAGGCAAACCTACGTTTCTAGCATTTGTAGACTTAGAGAAAGCTTTTGACAACGTTAACTGGAATACTCTCTTTCCAATTCTGAAGGTGGCAGGGGTAAAATACAGGGAGCGAAAGGCTATTTACAATTTGTACAGAAACCAGATGGCAGTTATAAGAGTCAAGGGGCATGAAAGGGAAGCAGTGGTTGGGAAAGGAGTGAGACAGGGTTGTAGCCTCTCCCCGATGTTATTCAATCTGTATATTGAGCAAGCAGTAAAGGAAACAAAAGAAAAATTCGGAGTAGGTATTAAAATTCATGGAGAAGAAGTAAAAACTTTGAGGTTCGCCGATGACATTGTAATTCTGTCAGAGACAGCAAAGGACTTGGAAGAGCAGTTGAACGGAATGGACAGTGTCTTGAAAGGAGGATATAAGATGAACATCAACAAAAGCAAAACGAGGATAATGGAATGTAGTCAAATTAAGTCGGGTGATGCTGAGGGAATTAGATTAGGAAATGAGACACTTAAAGTAGTAAAGGAGTTTTGCTATTTAGGGAGTAAAATAACTGATGATGGTCGAAGTAGAGAGGATATAAAATGTAGACTGGCAATGGCAAGGAAAGCGTTTCTCAAGAAGAGAAAGTTGTTAACATCGAGTATAGATTTAGGTGTCAGGAAGTCGTTTCTGAAAGTATTTGTATGGAGTGTAGCCATGTATGGAAGTGAGACATGGACGATAACTAGTTTGGACAAGAAGAGAATAGAAGCTTTCGAAATGTGGTGCTACAGAAGAATGCTGAAGATAAGGTGGGTAGATCACGTAGCTAATGAGGAGGTATTGAATAGGATTGGGGAGAAGAGAAGTTTGTGGCACAACTTGACTAGAAGAAGGGATCGGTTGGTAGGACATGTTTTGAGGCATCAAGGGATCACAAATTTAGCATTGGAGGGCAGCGTGGAGGGTAAAAATCGTAGAGGGAGACCAAGAGATCAATACACTAAGCAGATTCAGAAGGATGTAGGTTGCAGTAGGTACTGGGAGATGAAGAAGCTTGCACAGGATAGAGTAGCATGGAGAGCTGCATCAAACCAGTCTCAGGACTGAAGACCACAACAACAACAGATTAGAGTCATTTATCGTGTAACCGAAGTTTAACGCGTTCCTTTTACCACTCATGTGGATGACCTCACACTTTTCGTTATTTAAGGTCAACTGCCAGTTTTCGCACCATTCCGATATTTCTTCTAAATCGTTTTTCAGTTTGTTTTGATCTTCTGATGACTTTATTAGCCGATAAACGACAGCGTCATCTGCTAACAACCGAAGACGGCTGCTCAGATTGTATCCCAAATCGTTTATTGGGTCCATTGTTGGGTCCATTATATGCGCTCCCCTCCCTCCGGCTGTGTGAGATTGCTACTGATAGTGAATCTGCTCTCATCCGAACAGAGCACGTGACCCCACTTCTCGCCGGTACAGTCCATATGGTCCTGGCACCATCGCAAACACCGCTCTCCCCGTTGCAGTGTCAACGAAACACAAGGCACAAGACGTCAGATAGAGAGACCCCCACCACCCAAACTGGAGGAAGAAGAAACTTTCATTAAAGAAAAATTTAACCTCGCACCACAAAATCTTAGTAGGTCCATGAATAAGAACTAATTGAGTAGTTTTAGAAACTCCTCTCGTTTCGTTCTTTTTACCCTTACCAGAAGATGTCGAAGCACCAAGAGTGCCGTCCACATTGACAAGTGTTTTGTAAACCAACATTCTCCGGCGACGACGAAAATAGCGTTTACGCATCATTGTAAGAAGCTGTGCCTCAGTGGCTATTCACTCAAACCAAGTGAATGCGACATGACATGGTAAGCTGATAAGAGTCCACATCCGCTGCGTGCGCCAGGACTGATGCTATAAATAGCACACTGTTCTATCTAGCGCATTCACTTGGTTTGAGTGAATAGCCACTGAGGCACTGCTTCTTACAATGATGCGTAAACGCTATTTTCGTCGTCGCCGGCGAATGTTGGTTTACAAATCACTTGTCAATATGGACGGCACTCTTGGTGCTTCGACATCTTCTGGTAAGGGTAAAAAGAACGAAACGAGAGGAGTTTTTAAAACTACTCAATTTGTTCTTATTCATGGACCTACTAAGATTTTGTGGTGCGAGGTTAAATTTTTCTTTAATGAAAGTTTCTTCTTCCTCCAGTTTGGGTAACGGATGGCTAACTGTTGCTTTCGTTGCCCTGCCACTATTGAGCGTGAGATTGCGTGCCTTACAGTCCTAACAAATGAGGTTGCAATTGGTCATGTTGTTTGACGGGTGTTCTTTCTTGCCTGTTCCACAATGGAATGGTCATCTGCTGCTGTAGCTGACCGTGGTCAGCCAACTACCCTTCTTCGGGCAGCAGCTCCTGTGGTTCGTAACGTTTCGGAAGTACGTGGAACAATGCTGTGAGCGAAACCAAATTCGTGACCTACACTCGTCATATTTCGTACTTCTTCCAGTTTCCAGAAGATTCCGCTATCGCACTTTCATACATTTCCATCCAGTAGTTAATATCATATTTTACTTTGTCTACTTTGGTCTTGTTGAAGAGTGTATATACAGCTTAATAGGATAAAGTGTTCAGAAATTATGTTATGAAAAGATAGGCGCAGGGTAGGAATGGTCGGGTCAGCTTTAAACCAGTGAAAACAATTATAAAGCAAGAAGGGTACATAAAACCTATTTCTGAGTGCCAGAATAAATCTTAGTTTCTCCATCAGGCTGTACACTCTCGGGAACTTCCTGACAAATGAAAACTGTACTGGACCGAGACACAATTCTGGGAGTTAGCTTTCCGCGAGAAATGCTCTTAGCGACTGACCAGTTGAGGTACTTATGGGGAAAGTAAATACAGAGTGCCCTGCAATACTCTGATATTTATTAGGTGCTCTGTATTCGGTCCGCGTCGCTGAATGGTTCGATTACGTGGGCAATTGGTAACTAATACCGGCTGCATCCAGTGAAACTGCATAACGTCACGATTAGTGAGCAGTTGTTGGACGATGATCATAACTGTTTTAATTATCACGTTTTTATCATCGAATTTTAGTAAATGGAAAGAAATTACGTTTACCACATTTTAAAGATGGGAAACTACTGGTTTTGAAGCTATTAGATGTGTCCGATTACCTTTGTGGCTGGTAGGGATGTAAGAAAATTCAAGAAATGTGGCCAATTGAAAGAATAAAATAATTAGCTTTATACATATAAGGGACAAATTGGTACGACTATGCTACTAGTAATGCTTGTAAATTTACTGTGGCCCCCAAGCGCACATTGTGATAGCATATTCTTATGATACCAACAATATTAAGGCGTGGATTCACTCGATACACGGCAAGAAGTGTAATTTTACAAAGTTATAAGCGTAAAGCAATGGCATTAGCGATCTCCATCAAGGGACTTTTATTATCTGGAGGTGCGGACTGCAGGTTACAAAAACTAGGCCATAGATTTGGATGTACTCAGGTTTCCTAGTAACCAAGGACGTTTCGTGTATACTATAGCAAAAGCTGAAGGTGGCCTTAATTTTTGTACCATCCTCTAATGGAAATGTGCGGGACACTGGAGATCATTAAGCTCTTTGTTTGTCGATTATTTTGTCACATTATTCGTAACTAATTTATTCGTAACTAATTTAGTGTATCATTTCGTAATAACTTTTGTTTCGTATAATTATAAACTCATGTGTAACTACATTACAGCGATTTCGTATTGGTTTTGCATATTTTGTGTATCTACTTTATATCTTACATTTTTCAATCCTTCGTTTTCTGATAGTACCACTTTTGGTACATACATATACAATACATAGGGAATACTGTAACGCTCCCGCCCTAATCGGACGAACGTTAGCTGTATAAAGCCTGTATTGTACTCAGTCAATAACTACAGTGATGCATCAAGCAAATGTAAAGTATAATTGCTCGTTCGCATGGACTAGAAGTATACACAGTAGATGCTATCTATAGTTAATAATTCGGTCGCCAGCCTACTTAGGCAATGAGTGAGTTTTTCCTTGTACAAGTGGGTGCATGTACAAGCATAGTAACACGTAGTAATGATGCGTTATATGACAAAGTTTGGAACCAGAAAAATCCACTGAACTAAAGCTTTCTCTTTTTGTACTAATTTGGACGAGATACATTCACACAACACCACACAGCAATGATTACTACGAACTGCATTTTGTATATTGATCAGACTGAAATCGGGCATAGATTGTCATAGATTGAGCAGTTTTGAAAGCACACATACAATGTCACTATTAAAATTAGAAGACAACACTAATACCCTTAGGTTCAATATAGAACTTAACTTTACTGGTCAAATCTGATCAGTACACTTCAAGGTTTGAAAGAATGGACAAGGGAGGGGGGGGGGGCTGAAACTGTTATTGTCGTTATGCTGAAACTGTTAAGTACTAAAAGGCAAATTAACACTCAAAATTATCAATCTATGGACAACTACTCTTTTGTCTTACTTCTGAATAATTTAACTGTCATTATTTCTGTCTCAGATTAATTGAATAATATCGCTAACTCAATTCAAAAAAACTCTCTTCCAAGTTAGTTATACTTTTGTTCTTTACCAACATTTGCAATAACACATAGAACTTTAAACTTCTTTATAGCATAGGTTTGTCTGCTGATAATTCTTATTAACACTAATTTTAAACTTTCAGTTCAGGATACTCGGGTTGCACAATACGAGGTAAGGATCCTGTCTAGGTCAGTGATCAGGACAAGTCATGGCTAAGGCAATTCTGGTAAAAGTCACGTTATTATTGAACAGTTAGAAACATTTTCGACACTGGTTCACACAGATACACTTCTAAAGATGAAATAAATGTTTGACCTGTGCAAGTCGGTGCGGCGGATGGCGGGCAGCGAGATAGGCTCACACTACATCGGCACATTCCATCTTCTTAGCCTCGTAAGCTTTCCAGTTTTGTGCCTCAGAATATAGCCATGCCAAGTAGTCGTCGGAATCAGTGCATCCGAGGCTCAATGGAATCCACTTTTCCTGGGTAGCCGCCTCGTTACAGTACGTGTTCCTCTGACCGATTCACAACTCCGACTCTGATACTGAGCCCGTTGTGCCGAACCGCGCCAGTGTGCGTTTTCCCGCGCTCGCCTGCCTCCACCTTTTCCCGCTCCCCTACAGGTAGGGTATTCACCACAGGTTTTCTACTACACATATCCTAATGCATTACCTACGTATGGACCAAGTGTATAAATTACAATTTTCACATCTTACAATAGTTTTAACATTAAATACACTTCCCTTTGATTACCACATTATTTGAAATCCAACCTAAATAATAATATTCATTTCAAAAGTTACTCACAGTTTCCTTAACATCACGATACGAGCCGAAAAAGAAGTTCAAAACATTGATTACATTAATTTATCTAAATTCATAAAGAAAAAAATTATTATATGTACAGTTGTCGTTACAATACGAATAGATTAGCCATTATTTCTCTAGTAGTTTCTATGAAGATGTCGATCAACTTTTGAATAATTGATATTCAAGCGTTGTGCATTAGGCTAACACTTTAGAACTTATTGGTTTGTTACATAGTTCCTTCTTTTATAACTTCAGTGGTTGAGGTTATTTATAATATCCACTTCTTTTATCCGTTTGTCCCATAGTGACTTTTAGTTTTGGTCCAGTGGTGGTAAATGCATAGGTGCCTTGGCTCTTCTGTCGGCTAGTATCCATTCATTTCCTCAGGGAGTTCTGCTATTTTTTATAGCCTGACAACGGAATTCCTCGAGGATCTAGCGGACAACAGCCTATTTTATGAAGCTTACCAAAACCCCTTAAACATTTGTTATTACTAGAATACGTGTCATCATACAATTCGTGACCGCATATTTCATGTTACTGAGTGCGTAGGTTTTTATATTTTAATATTAACTGTACAGCACATAATAAGAACAATATGAGTCAGCAAGCATTGTCAATGATCAACAGCATATTTTGGAGCTTTATCAAAGCCAAATAATTATGATCTTGTTTTGTTTGAAGAAATATTGCCTCTCTAATCTGCTGACCATATGTTGATTATCGACCAACTGGAACAAAGAATTGATCATTTGTTGTTAGCAAACATAAATTTTCGAAAAGCTGAATGTGGGATCTTTTGAGATACAAAGTCTTCATAGGATGATCAAAATTAAGTCGAAGCATGAGGTACGAAGTTAGAAGGTCCTGATATCTATAGAAGACCATCACCAAGGTAAAGAGAGTTTAGTTGGACGTCAGCTACAACAGTCAGATATTATCAAATCCTGTTGCAAGCAACATAGGGAGACAAAAATTGCAGGACAGTGTCTGGAACATGTGAAATGGATTGTATATATATTGAATGTTCCATTTATGTAAAAAGTATGCATTTCTTCCCAGCTTCACACATTCGTCAGGCATGTTGAACACATCTCTGCCCTCTGTCTGTCCATTACATCTTACTGTTCATCTCGTCCTTCCCCTCTCTTTGCCCATCATCTCCACCCTTTCCCTCTGATCGTATTCCCTCCCCTCCTTTCTCTGACCATACACTCTCCCCCCCCCCCTTTTTTTCATCTCCATCTCCCCCTCTTCCCTCCAGCTGCCCAATATACATCTACGCCTTCCACCTGCTTCATGTATTTCCTCATCATCCCCTCTCTCTGTCTATTTCCCCTTCCACCTCACTCTGTCCATTTCCTTCTCTATCCATCCCAACCTCTCTTAGCCATCCTCACAAGCAAGTGTAGCTCATGCAGTACCTTTCAGTAAAGCAAGCCGATACTATTCCCACAGCATGCTTATCGTGCAGGGCAACCTAGGCAGCAGTGGCTGAAAAAAAAAAACGGATGTTTGCCTTTATCTCCACTACTGTTGGAGCTAGGAGGTTATAAAACCACAGTGCTGATGTTCCTAGTGCCTTCTGTTTCCGTGTCAAATTTATTTGAAAACGATCCAGCGGTTTGGGACAAGACGTCAGATCTACACACATACTCTCTACATATAACTCTCTACATATAACAGACAGAGTGAGAAGACTGGTTTAAGACAGTCCTGTATTTTTTGAAAGAGAAAAATTGAGAAAATCCGTTCATTATGAACAGCCACTAATAGGATCATCTTGTAAATAATGGATTCCTCTGGACCTGATGATGCAAGTAGGAACAAAGTAAGAGCGGGCATTCTAGTTCTCTGTGTTATCAAAAACATAAATATGTAATACCAGCTGTAATTTTTTGCAACAATATTGGTCTTGACAATGCTACATGTCAAGCAGTTTGAGTAGTAAAATAATATTTATTTCAAATCTAGGCGATTTTGTCATGTGTTACATGCTACTCTTCTGCAATGCTTCTTCCTTTTTGCCAAAAGAGATTCATTGTCTGTTAAATGAAGTCATGTTCCCATGTTCCGTTCATAAATCCTCAGAGCATATCAGACCAGGAGAAAGAAAGGCTGACTCTGACACGTGGGACACTGCTTGTGAAAGGAAGACAGTATCATAACGATTCTATCTTGACAGAGCTAGAAGTGAGAATGCTTATCTGAATCATAGTGACAAGGGGAAAAGTGGTAGGACTGAGATTGTAGCATTATGAAGCTCAGTATAGCAGTGTTCCACAATGCAGGCCGATCGTCTAATGAATGTAAGTTACACACTAAAATTGTATGTGAGACATGGAAAAAGTACTTGTTGCGCAGCTCACATATTCAAACACGCTTCTACTAACTGCTTTAAGTTCTCAGATCGAGTGGAGAGCAGCTCATACAATTTTCTAGTGCCACAGGCCAGTTTTTTTTATTTTTGAGTCATCTCTTTGTGTTCCCCTACAGTCTTTACCCTCTGCAACTCCGTCTTGTACCAAGGGAGTTATTCCCTGACGTCTTCTTCTTGTCAGTGTCTTCCATATATTCAGTTCCTTGCCAATTCTGCGGAGAATCTCCACAATAATTATCAGTCCACCTAACCTTCAATATTCTTCTGTAGCACGACGTATAAAATTTTTCGATTCTCTTCTGTTCCGGTTTTCCCACAGTGCGTGTCTCACTACCATACAATGCCGTGCTCCAAACGTGCGTTCTCAGAAATGTCTTAGTCGAATTAAGAAACATATTTGGTACTAGTAGACTTCTCTTGGCCAGCAATTCTTCTTTTTCAGTGCTAGTCTGTTTTTATGTCCTCCTTACTACATTCTTCATGGTTTATTTTGTTGCCTAGGTAGCAGAATTCCTTAATTTCACCTGCTACGTAAAAACCAATTCCGGTGTTAAGTTTCTCGCTGTTCTCATTTGTGCAGTTTCTGATTACTTCCGTCGTTCTTTGATTAATTCTCATTCCATATTAAGTACTCTTTATACACGCCTGCAATTCTTTTTCACTTTGACTGAGGATAGCAATGACATCTGCGAAACTTATATTAACATCCTTTCACGTTGAACATTAACCTTGAATCTTTCATTTATTTCCGTCATTGTTTCTTTAACGTACAGATTGAACAGCAGGGGTGTAAGGCTACAACTCTGTATAACACACTTTTTAAAAATGGTTCAAATGGCTCTGAGTACTATGGGACTTAACAGCTGTGGTCATCAGTCCCCTAGAACTTAGAACTACATGAACCTAACTAAACTAAGGACATCACACACATCCATGCCCTAGGCAGGATTCGAACCTGCGACCGTAGCGGTCAGGCGGTTACAGACTGAAGCGCCTAGAGCCGCACGGCCACAACGGCCGGCACACTTTTTAAATCGAGCACTTTGTTCTTGGTCTTAAACTCGTATTGTACCCTCTTGGCTCCTGTACATATTATGTACTGCGTGTCCTTCCCAGTAGCTCCCATTTCCCTCAAAATTTCGAACATTCTGCACCACTTTACACTGTCGAACGCTTATCCCTGGTCAACAAATTCTTCGAAAGTGCCTCAATTTTTCTTCAGTCTTTTTTCCGTTATCAGCGGCAACGTCAGAATTGCCTGTCTGATGCTTTTAACTTTCTTAAAGCCAAAGTGATCGTCAACTAACAGTTCCTCAATTTTGTTTTCCATTCTTCTGTATATTTTCCTGTCATCAACTTGCATGCATGAGCTGTAACGCTATATGATAATTTCCGCACTTGTCGGCTCTTGAAATCTTCGGAATTGTGTGGATGACGTTTCCTCTGAAAATCTGATGCTATATCACCACTCTCATACATTCTACACACCAACACGATTAGTTATTTTGTTGCCAGTTCCCCATTGATTTTAGAAACTCCGTTGGAATTTGATCTTAAGTCTTCGAAAGATCGTTTAAAGTATGATTCCGATATTGGATCGCCTGTTTCCTCCCTATCGACTCCTTTTTCTTCTTCTCTCACATAATCAGACGAGTCCTTCCTCTCATCGTAGCCTTTAACGTAATCTTTCCGCCTATTCGCTCTCCCCTCTGCATTTAACCGTGGAATAGGGTATTTGACTGTTTCCTGGATATTACCGTAAATGATTTGTTATTTCATATTATGCTACCAACATGTTTCCCCTCTTGAATTTCAGTATTCCTTTATAAAAACAGTAATGACATTCAGATAATTTGAACGCCCGCTAAAACGCTCGAGTCATGTGAAGCCTGAGACGTCACCGGCTAGCTCGCTACACCCACGGTCATAATGCTAATTGACAATGGTGTCTTGTTTTCGAACTTACGTTTCGGGAAATGGGTTACAAATGGAATGTAGCGGAAATGGGTTACAAATGGTGTGTAGTACCGTAGTGTACAAATAGATCTACAAAAAGTCCTGAAAAATTGTATTTTGAGTGTTCCAGCGAATAAGAAGATGCGTAAAAATTTAGTTGCACTGTACCTGTAAATCGCCACCACGTCGACGCTCAAGTTCACTAACTTAATTAAAAATGTCTTGCACTATTAAGTTAACATGAACTTATCTCCGAGATATATTCTCCCACTATTACAACGAAGGATAGCGTCACTCGACAAAATTGAACTCCTAGAGAAAATTTTACCTAACCTGAAAATTTTACCTAACAACACCTGTTATTCGGTAGCTCATTTGTTGGAACAGTAAACCGTTGAATTTTATAAGACAATGTCCATAGATCGCTGGTTAGAATCTGATCCTTTGTTCTCCGTTTCTCAGACTAATATTGATGTGAAACTATACATAAAACATCCCATTATCGCAACAATTGTTACAATCAGTTCTTGTTAATCCTATTTTTGTATTTCCTGTAAAACTTTTAAGCTATGTGATCCTTCTAGGATTCGAAAATGTGACTGTGTCAGTGCAGTCGAATGCGCAATCCGTTGCGCTGCAGAACGCCTCACGCACGCAGTATCTCTGCTGAGTTCCTTCTACACTGGAAATCATCACTAAGTTTTGCCAAGAATATTTTTGTAGTGCTTTGGGTCGTTGCTCATGACTGATAGTCGTCTATTTAGTTATAATATACGGACTCATTTGCAAGAGTTCTACAATTCCTTAATTTTGGGCGAATTAAATGATGCTGTAGGGAGCATGGAAAGGAACATTCGTCGTTGCACATATCACTGCTGTAAATGGGTGGTGCAAATCTCATCAACTTTCCACTATCAGCGTTCACTAAATTCCTTTCTATTGTTACTTAAAAGTTGTAATTGCGTTTTACATCGCTAAATAGCTGCACTGTTTGCAGTAAAAGTACGCAAAAACATCGTAACTTCGACTAAAGCTTCTATAACACAAGCATAGCTTCGTCTTACTCCTATCCTGTGACATCACCAGAACATCAGCCGATAACACAGTGTTTGTGATCATGAGAACAGTTCTTGTTATTTAATGATTTGCAAGCTTTAATTAAATAAAATATAAAAATAACAGATACTTTGTGATAATATTGACAGTGAATGCTATTTAAATGTTATAATCAGAATAACAACAATCTGAACCTAATTTTTAACATAGGAAAATAGCCTATTCCCACTGCACTCTTCACGTTAGCACACTTGCTTTTAATTTCACCGAAGGTTGTTTCGACTTTTCTGTATCCTGAGCCAGTCCTCCAGACAGTCTTTTTCCATTTCATCACATTTTTCCTACAGTCATTTCATCTTAGCTTCACTTCAGTTCCTGTTAACTTCACTCCTATGTGACTTGTATTTCTATATTGCTGACTTCCTCTGAACGTTTCTGTTCTTCCTTCTTTAGTCGATCAATTGAAGTATTTCTTTTGTTACCCATGGTTTCTCCGAAGCTACCTACCTTGTACCTATGTTTTTCTTTCCAGCTTCTCTTCAACTGAACTGCCTACTGAGCTATTCGTTACTACCGTATCTGAAGCCTGAGAGAACTTCAAGCATATTTCTTCATTCCTTGGTATTTCCGTATCTCACTTGTTTGAGCACTGATTTTTCCTGCCTAGGCTCTTAAAATTCAGCCTACTCTTCATCATTAATAAACTTTGATCTACGTCTGCATCTACATCCATACTCCGCAAGCCATCAGACGGTGTGTGGAGGAGGGTATTTTGAGTACCTCTATCGATTTGAGTCAGTATCTGCTCCTGTTACGCCTTACAATCCAATATCTGATTTTCATCTCTCTGCCTCATCGTGATGTAATCTAAATGCAATCTTCTCGTATCTCCTGGCCTTTTCCAACAATATCTCCTCCTCTGGTGGTTTTTGAACAGAGTATTCGCTATTACTAGCTGAAATTTGTTGCATAACTCTATTAGTCGTTCTCTCTTTCCAACTTCCAAGTCCATATTCTCCCGTAACTCTTCCTTTCACTCCTTCTCCTACGACAGTATTCCAGTTCCCCATGACTATTAGATTTTCATCTCTCCTTACGTACTGAATTACCCGTACAGCATCCTCACATACTCTCTCCACCTCTTCATCTTCTGCTTGCGACGTCGGCATGTCTACCTGAGCTACTGCTGTCAATTCTGATGATAATAACCCTGTCACTACACTGTTCGCTGTAGCTCACACTCTACCCTAACTTCCTATTCATAAGGAATCCTACTCCCGTTACACCACTTTCTGCTGCTGTTGATACTAATCCATACTGATATAACCAGATATCCCTGTGTTCTTTCCGTTACGTTTCACTGACCCACCAAATGAGCTGCTCGGGGGAACACAATGGTTAGTGCCATCGCCGTGTATTTTGCGGTAGATGGCTAATGACACCACCTGTGGGATGCACAATGCAGTAAACTTACTAGTAGTTCCAAATTCACTCAACAGACGTCAGGGCCGAGCTTAATGGTAAGCGCCACTGTTCGTATGTTGCGGAAACGTAACGGTAAGTGACAAAGAGAATGGCGGCAAGTAAAAACATTTCCGAGATTATGGCAACAGTGAACATGGCAGAAGACGAGAAATATACTTCCAATGATACTAATATCTTCGAGAGGGATTCCTAACGATTCAGATGACTCAGAGGTATGTTATTTTGTAAATATACTGTCTTTTAGTACGTTTCACGAACACTATGGTAAGTGCATGTACATACCATTATGTTCCTGAAGTACGTTAATTTTGAGGTTATTTTAGAATGGCTACATTATTTTGGGTAAGTGGTGTGTGAATGCGCATTTTTCATTTGTTACATGTAATAATAATAATGGTAACGGTAATATTAGTTTTCGTTGTTATACAGGTTAATAGCGAATCAGATCATATTGCCCAAAACAACGAACAGTGTATCGCTCCTGCAGAAACTGTTCAGGAACAGACAAAGACGTCGGCTCAGAAAAGGTGCTGCTATGGCCAAAATAAGAACTCGAACATGGTACTGTTTTGGAAATATCTAATTACAACTGGTAGTTTCTTGTGATTGAGCACCACTTCCCTGTGAGCGGGCACACAATGTTGCCGTCCGATAGAGATTTCGCGACAATTGAAAATTACGTTCGCCGACAAGTACAAGATGTGTACAGTCCAGATCAGTGGTGTGAGATCATCAAGAAGTCGGCTAAGAAGAATCCATTGCTTGTATATAATATGAAAAGAGAGGATTTCTATCAAATACGATACTCTAAAGAAGCGTTTGTCTTCAGAAAGGAGACAGTTGATAGTCGAGATGTCAACCTAAGGAAAGTATGTAGGTGGAAGGTGACCTCCGAATATCCATCATCTTTATTCATCAGCGAGACATTTTGTCATGACATTTGGCATGAAATAAGCTTCAGGAAGCGTGGAAGACAAGGACCAGTTCCTATGCTTCGACTTAAATACAATGGTCAAAGGCTTATTGAAAAGAAGAGTTGCTGACGTCCTGTCGCTCCTAAATTACATACCTCCTGTCCACCATGGATTTATCCTGTCACTAAAGCCAACAGTTTTGGATGAAAAAGGCATTAGTAATGAGAGTGATGAATGATTTTGCAGTTTCAGTAAAGTGTTGAAGACTTACTGTAAAATTTAATATGTAATGTTCTATCACTATGTGTTGTTAATGGTGTATGGTAATGTAATAATTTTTGTATATTTCATTTGTTTAGGTCAGTTCTGAGTTTCATTTATGTCTGTATAGTAGGAGATAGATGTTAGAATCACTACATAATAAAAGGACTGTTCAAAAAAAAATTATTCAGATTTGCAGATCAATTGAAACTTTAGATGCGCTGTATCTCGAAACTGTGATTTTGGCGCTTACCATTTTGTTTCCCCGAGCAGCTCAAATATCTAGATAGATCCTCGGAATTTCTCTTTTCATGTTTTCTAGCTTCCCTACCAAGTTCAAATTTCTGCATTCCGCGCTCCGACTCGTAGAACGATATCTTTTCTTTGGTTATTCAGTGTGTTTCTGGTGATCACCTCCCCCTTAGCAACTCCCTTCCGGAGGTCAGAATGGGTGACTAGTTCGGAATCTCTTGCCAATGGAGAGATCAAAATGACACTTATTCAGTTGCAGTCCATATGTATCGGATACACACTGTGTATATGTAATGCAGTAGCACCATTGCCTTATGTATCCCCAGCAGCGAAGACCTCGAAAAATGCTGGATGTCTCACTGATACTCAGCACGCCATATCGATTTTCAATGACATAAAACACAGTACTTTAATAACGGATTTGTGTAAAGTGCTAAAAGTGCCGGTCAATGTTTACTGTTATGTTTCAAATGGCATAAATCCGCAATTTTTATGGTTTAACACTTCAATCTGTAAAAATGGAAACCCTATAGGATAACTTGATGTCTGCCTGTGCAACCGTTGAGTTCTCTTGTATTCAAGAACGGGTAGACGTATCACGTTGAAATTTATATCAGATACTAAAGTTAAGCTTCCTTGGTGGTGCAAAAATGTTAAGTTTGTACGTTAATGCAGTCAAAAGATACGGCCATTTATGTAGCATATTTTGATACGTGCAAAATCGCATATGAAATCCTATACAGTACTTTCCACTGATCTATAATAATGAAATTTTGAAAGAAGCAAAGTGTGTAAAGGGAAAAAGATCAGAAAGTTGTTAATATGTAACTACATTAAGTAAAAAAAAATTTTCCTACTTGTGGTGTGTCTGTCTTTCTGCAATTTTTCTGGGCAACAGATAAATATATACAGCCCTTTGACAGTCTAAAATCCATAAGTTTCTAAGTCAATGCAATCGTCATTTATGCCAAATATTTCGTTATTCGAAATCTCACTTATGAAAACCTATAGATGAAGAAGCAATATGCATAATTAGGCTTGTACGTAATCCTCAGAGCACGAGTTTGTCTCGCACTTGTCCGTCTTTTCCCACACAGTAAAGAAGCAGTAGCAGAAACATATTTTTAAAGCTGACGTTTTATTTCCGCGAACTTTATGCTACGCTCTACATGGAGACCTCCACTCGTAAAGTATGCCTACACTTTATCGCTAGAAGATTATCTGTCTTGGGCGGAACATAAATTTTGACCATGTTGTATAACTTATGCGCTCCATTGGGGAAGACTTAAATGAAGGTTTACAGACTCTCACCGAAGAGCGCCCCTTGCAAGGGGCGGGCTTTATTGAGGCAATGGGCGCAAGAGTGGCGAAAAGAAAAAGAAATGTCGGGAAAGATATATTTCAGCGGATTCTCCGAAAAGAAAATAGAGGTCCTCCCCTAGTGGGGCACGGATGTTTTATGGGCACGTCCGTGGTTAAACGCTTTTAGCGGAAGTGACGCAAGTCACAAGCGTGACGGAACGATTTTTACAGTCTGTATAAAAGGACGGATTCCACCCAAGGACAGAAAAGGGGAAGGCTGTCTCTTTTACTGCACTCCAATTACTGTATGAGGGGAGATACGGTCTCAGATGGAGATCGTAAATTATTGTAGAAGAATATTAAGGCAGGATCTGTCAGTGATGTGATCTGGCACTCAGTTATTTCTATCTTTTAATAAGCTGAAGTCTTCAGAAACCACGGTATCTCAGCTCTGTAAAGGTGTCACATATGTAACTGCATAGTTGACAAGTACGCACAGAGAAGCGTATCTAGCAAGCAGCCGCCAGTACCGTTTGCCTGTGAGCCATACCGAGTTCGTTTGTCAAAGATCTCTGGCCGCGGTCCAGACCACGCTACCGTGCTCCTCGCTAGAATTGGTTGGTTGGTTGGTTTGCCGAAGGGGGCAAAACAGCGAGGTCATCAGTCCCATCGGATTAGGGAAGATTTTGGAAGGAAGTCGGCCCTTTCAAAAGAACCGTCCCAGCATTTGTCTGAAGCGATTTAGGGAAACCACGGGAAACCGACCTCAGGATGGCCTGACTAGGGTTTGAACCGTTGGCCTCCCGAATGCGAGTCCTGAGTGGTAACCCCTGCGTCACATCGCTCGGTGCCCATTAGGAGGTGACAGAGTTGCAAATTTGCGGGCGGTAATGAAGGAGCACGCACTGCCCGGCTCAAAAGGGAACATTCCCTAGTGTCAACAACCGCTCTCAATGAAACTTGGCGTGTGTGCTGAGGGGGTCAAACAATGCAATATGCAGTTTTTGTTTGTGCCCAATTTCACTTTTAAGGGTAAAACACATCGCGAAATGTACATTGGTGCATTAGATTTGGACGGAATATCTTCGAAGGAATGATATGTAAAAAATGTTTCTCAAGTAAAGGTTGATATGTAATTAACTTTCTTTAAAATGCTATGATCGAATTTTGTAATAATTTGAAATTCTGAAGAAGACCCCACCACCATTAATTAACTTTGAAAAATTAAAATTTTTGGTACAACATAAATTAGTGATTATCATTATTATAATGATTCTGTATTCTTATAATAACTTAATATTTTCAATTAACAATAAACTTGTGTGAAATGGTAAATTGAAAAACAAAAAAGTATGAATGTAAAACGTAATATAACAATTTAAAACAAAGAACATAAATAATTACAATCAATAATTAGATTAATAATGAATGATTAGCTATTTTAATTAGGTATGCTGAAAATACTCTGACAGCACATTTTGTGCAGCTTATGTTCCAAAAATGGCATTTCAGAAACCAGCTTTATTACACAGGGTTATTTGTAGCTTGAAAGCTTCTTGATGTAACAAATGTTTTAATTTTTCGAAATTAATTACAGGTGTTGGGGTATATTGCAAAATTTCAGATTATTGTCAAATTACGTTATACAAATTTCAAATACGTTAATTACATGTTATCTTTTTTATGTGAAACATTTTTATATACCACACTTTCGAAGATATTTCCTCCAAGGCTAATATGCTTTTTGGAGCGCGTTTTATCATTTATAAGTGAAACTGGGCACGAATAAAACTATACGTTTTGAGTTATTTTGTCCCCTTTACACAGCCACCAAGTTTCGTCAGGATCGTATATTGGCACTTGGGAATGTTCCTCTGTAAATGTCCACTGGGTCCCATCTACGAAGAGAGATTTATTGTGACATCGGACTGCTTTGTAGAGTCTGTTGTTGTTTCTTTTTTTTTTATTATTGTGAGTTGAGAGAAGACCCTGCGGGAGTTGGTGTCAACTGAAGAATGCAATACAACCCGTCGGCTTTGACCAACGACGTCATGGTTTGCTCATAGATGTTAATGTCTTTAGGCCGCTTTCTGTGGCGTGTGTTAATTTAAATCTTTTGTCCGTCCCAATTCATAATTTACTTATTTTCATTCTTAGTGAGTTTGAGATATTTTGGAAGAACTTTTTCTCATTCTGGACAATTTTTAATTTTCGTTTGTAGTCATGGACTTATGTACTCCTATGAATATGGAAGACTGGAAACAGGTTTCGTCAATTGCAGCACGGAATACAAATTTCACAGTTGTCCCTTTTTTTCGCCTTCACTAGCACTATTCCTATTACGATATTTTTCAATCGATACTAGTACTATATGGGTCAGCTGAAGTAAGGGCTAGACCAATATATGTCAAGTGAAATACGGGATACGAATTTTACTATGGTAGGTTTTATCGCCGTCGCTAGTACTACTGTGGTAATTTGCAGGCGATACTATTAGTACCGAAGGCGAAAAAAATTTGCATTCCATTCTTTAGTTGACTTATGTATAAATTTAGTGTATATCGCCTGTTCTTTTCTTCGCTAGCATTAGTATAGTATTCTTCAGCTGACCTTTTCGCCACCGCTAGTACTAATATCACCTGAAGAATAGTAGTACCGCATGCGAAAAAAACAAAACATGTAAGATTTGTATCCCATACTTCAGTTCACCAACATACTTGTAGGTCAACTGAGAATAGGGTTCTAGTGCAAACGAAGGCGAAAAAGTCGACGTACTTTAAATTTGTATCCCGTACTGCAGTTAACCTACACAGATGAACCGAAGTTCGGTATACAACTGAGATATTTTTTGCATTAATATCCCATTCGTCATTTGAACTACATAGGTCAACTGAAGAACAGGATACTAGGACTCAAAGAAGCGATATATTTAACATTACGTTCGAAACATGTATGTAGGTGAGATATGTGAATCATCTGTTTTCGTTGTCCTTATTCCTTTGTTTCTCAGCGTTCTTCTTTGCTATTAAATCTGTGCAATACACCATCTCTGGTAACTTCGGATGTCATTGGGCAAAGCTGACGGATTGTATCCCATTTTTCATAATCCCGGAACTTGTGTGGTGTCTCTCGCAGTTGGATGCACGGTGTCCCTCCTTCACCGCCGTAGCCTACCGTAACCGTCGTAGCCACATTGAATGATTTCGCTATACAGACTGGATGGAGGTGCTGCACTTCGGCGACCAGAAAAACCAGACGAAGCTGTCAGCCACTCCCTATAGTAGTTTAAAATTCTTTATGCGTTTATGGAGACAATACTTTTTTAATGTTCTTGTTGTTTTGTTCCGCTTGAATGATTTCGCTATACAGACTGGAGGTGCTGCACTTCGGCCACCAGAAAAACCAGACGAAGCTGTCAGCCACTCCCCATAGTAGTTTAAAATTCATTATGCGTTTATGGAGACAATACTTTTTTAATGTTCTTGTTGTTTTGTTCCGCTTGAATGATTTCGCTATACAGACTGGAGGTGCTGCACTTCGGCGACCAGAAAAACCAGACGAAGCTGTCAGCCACTCCCTATAGTAGTTTAAAATTCTTTATGCGTTTATGGAGACAATACTTTTTTAATGTTCTTGTTGTTTTGTTCCACTTGAATGATTTCGCTATACAGACTGGAGGTGCTGCACTTCGGCCACCAGAAAAACCAGACGAAGCTGTCAGCCACTCCCCATAGTAGTTTAAAATTCATTATGCGTTTATGGAGACAATACTTTTTTAATGTTCTTGTTGTTTTGTTCCGCTTGAATGATTTCGCTATACAGACTGGAGGTGCTGCACTTCGGCGACCAGAAAAACCAGACGAAGCTGTCAGCCACTCCCTATAGTAGTTTAAAATTCTTTATGCGTTTATGGAGACAATACTTTTTTAATGTTCTTGTTGTTTTGTTCCGCTTGAATGATTTCGCTATACAGACTGGAGGTGCTGCACTTCGGCCACCAGAAAAACCAGACGAAGCTGTCAGCCACTCCCCATAGTAGTTTAAAATTCATTATGCGTTTATGGAGACAATACTTTTTTAATGTTCTTGTTGTTTTGTTCCGCTTGAATGATTTCGCTATACAGACTGGAGGTGCTGCACTTCGGCGACCAGAAAAACCAGACGAAGCTGTCAGCCACTCCCTATAGTAGTTTAAAATTCTTTATGCGTTTATGGAGACAATACTTTTTTAATGTTCTTGTTGTTTTGTTCCGCTTGAATGATTTCGCTATACAGACTGGAGGTGCTGCACTTCGGCCACCAGAAAAACCAGACGAAGCTGTCAGCCACTCCCCATAGTAGTTTAAAATTCATTATGCGTTTATGGAGACAATACTTTTTTAATGTTCTTGTTGTTTTGTTCCGCTTGAATGATTTCGCTATACAGACTGGAGGTGCTGCACTTCGGCGACCAGAAAAACCAGACGAAGCTGTCAGCCACTCCCTATAGTAGTTTAAAATTCTTTATGCGTTTATGGAGACAATACTTTTTTAATGTTCTTGTTGTTTTGTTCCGCTTGAATGATTTCGCTATACAGACTGGAGGTGCTGCACTTCGGCCACCAGAAAAACCAGACGAAGCTGTCAGCCACTCCCCATAGTAGTTTAAAATTCATTATGCGTTTATGGAGACAATACTTTTTTAATGTTCTTGTTGTTTTGTTCCGCTTGAATGATTTCGCTATACAGACTGGAGGTGCTGCACTTCGGCGACCAGAAAAACCAGACGAAGCTGTCAGCCACTCCCTATAGTAGTTTAAAATTCTTTATGCGTTTATGGAGACAATACTTTTTTAATGTTCTTGTTGTTTTGTTCCGCTTGAATGATTTCGCTATACAGACTGGAGGTGCTGCACTTCGGCCACCAGAAAAACCAGACGAACCTGTCAGCCACTCCCCATAGTAGTTTAAAATTCTTTATGCGTTTATGGAGACAATACTTTTTTAATGTTCTTGTTGTTTTGTTCCGCTTGAATGGTTTCGCTATACAGACTGGAGGTGCTGCACTTCGGCCACCAGAAAAACCAGACGAAGCTGTCAGCCACTCCCCATAGTAGTTTAAAATTCATTATGCGTTTATGGAGACAATACTTTTTTAATGTTCTTGTTGTTTTGTTCCGCTTGAATGATTTCGCTATACAGACTGGAGGTGCTGCACTTCGGCGACCAGAAAAACCAGACGAAGCTGTCAGCCACTCCCTATAGTAGTTTAAAATTCTTTATGCGTTTATGGAGACAATACTTTTTTAATGTTCTTGTTGTTTTGTTCCGCTTGAATGATTTCGCTATACAGACTGGAGGTGCTGCACTTCGGCCACCAGAAAAACCAGACGAAGCTGTCAGCCACTCCCCATAGTAGTTTAAAATTCATTATGCGTTTATGGAGACAATACTTTTTTAATGTTCTTGTTGTTTTGTTCCGCTTGAATGATTTCGCTATACAGACTGGAGGTGCTGCACTTCGGCGACCAGAAAAACCAGACGAAGCTGTCAGCCACTCCCTATAGTAGTTTAAAATTCTTTATGCGTTTATGGAGACAATACTTTTTTAATGTTCTTGTTGTTTTGTTCCGCTTGAATGATTTCGCTATACAGACTGGAGGTGCTGCACTTCGGCGACCAGAAAAACCAGACGAAGCTGTCAGCCACTCCCCATAGTAGTTTAAAATTCATTATGCGTTTATGGAGACAATACTTTTTTAATGTTCTTGTTGTTTTGTTCCGCTTGAATGATTTCGCTATACAGACTGGAGGTGCTGCACTTCGGCGACCAGAAAAACCAGACGAAGCTGTCAGCCACTCCCTATAGTAGTTTAAAATTCTTTATGCGTTTATGGAGACAATACTTTTTTAATGTTCTTGTTGTTTTGTTCCGCTTGAATGATTTCGCTATACAGACTGGAGGTGCTGCACTTCGGCGACCAGAAAAACCAGACGAAGCTGTCAGCCACTCCCCATAGTAGTTTAAAATTTATTATGCGTTTATGGAGACAATACTTTTTTAATGTTCTTGTTGTTTTGTTCCGCTTAAGTTGGCGGCTTTAAATTTTCTGCATTTCATTTTGAATGTAGATGCTTATAATGCTTGAAGCAGCTTACGAAGGACTACAGCTAGCTTGTAATGCCTTGTGACCCTCTGGCAGCTGATTGTACGGAGGCGAAATTGGGTTTACATAACTTGCAGTCGATAAAACTCTGCCTTAAGACACCGAGCGAGGTGGCGCAGTGGTTAGCACACTGAACTCGCAATCGGGAGGACGACGGTTCAATCCCGTCTCCAGCCATCCTGATTTAGGTTCTCCGTGATTTCCCTAAATCGTTTCAGGCAAATGACGGGATGGTTCCTTTGAAAGGGCACGGCCGATTTCCTTCCCCATCCTTCCCTAACCCGAGCTTGTGCTCCGTCTCTAATGACCTCGTTGTCGACGGGACGTTAAACAACACTAACCTAACCATCTGCCTTAAGGTAAATTGTATTTTGTGTCAAAAATTCTTCGGTACTCCTGGGAATAATCTTACTAGTGAATATTTAGTTTTCTTACTGGTTAATAAGCTCACATCATTTAACTTGATGGTTACCCCAAGCTCATTACATAACTGTCAACAGGTTTCCTTTTAATTTATGTTGAATTATTATTTACCAGTGTCCGTTTTGTAATGTTTTGAATGTATGTGTGTTTTAATTTTGCCTGTAGCCAAATCGTTAACGTATTCTTTGGTGGCAGCGTTCAGCAAGGCCGTATGGGCAATTTGTTTGGAAGCTAGAGCAGTTCCTTGCGTGCGAACATCACTGTCATTTCAAAGTATTGTAAACTATTCCGACTACTTTTTGCAGCTTCTACAAGCCTGCACATTGTTGGTAAGCGTACCCAAGAATACGTACCTTGGTGTGGTTGGGCAAGATTGCGCTATTTAAAATCGATCAAGTTCAAGCACCTTGAACAGCCATATCACTGTTCAAGCATGCAGTTTTCTGTATGGTCGCCTTTATGTACAATATATGATTAAAGGAATCCGGACACCGCTATGTGGGCCGGCCGGGGTGGCCGCGCGGTTCTACGCGCTACAGTCTGGAACGGCGCGACCACTACGGTCGCAGGTTCGACTCCTACCTCATGCATGAATGTGTGTGATGTCTTTAGGTTAGTTAGGTTGAAGTAGTTATAGGGGACTGATGACCTCAGGACCCATAGTGCTCAGAGCCATTTGAACCATTTGAACCCCTATGTGGACTTTCATTCGGGAGGACGACGGTTCAATCCCGCGTCCGGCCATCCTGATTTAGGTTTTCCGTGATTTCCCTAAATCACTCCAGGCAAATGCCGGGATGGTTCCTTGGAAAGGGCACGGCCGACTTCCGTCCCCGTCCTTCCCTAATCCGAAGAGACCGATGACCTCGCAGTTTGGTCTTTTCCCCCAAAGAACCCAACACCCCTATGTAATGCGAAATAGACTACCACATGCCCCGAGAGTCGGACTCACCAATATAAAAGGACGCAAGGAGTATTTTACTGCCAATAGGAAAGCAATAACAGCAGAATGGGTTAGTCAGTGAGTTCAGTGACTTAGAATGTGCATTAGCCGCTGGATGTCAGCTGAATAACAGTTACGTCAAGGAAATTTCAACTCCGCTACAAGACAACTGGCAAAGACAACTGTCGGTGATGTGACTATGAAGCGGAAACGCGAAGGAGCAACCATAGCTACACCAGAGCCAGAGAGATGCAATGTGCAGATGGAGAGGAACAATCGATGATGATGATGATGTTTGGTTTGCGGGGCGCTCAACTGCGCGGTTATCAGCGCCCGTACAAATTCCCAACCTTTGCTCAGTCCAATCTCGCCAGTTCCAAGAATGATGATGAAATGATGAGGACAACACAAACACCCAGTCATCTCCAGGCAGGTGAAAATCCTTGACCCGCCATGAATCGAACCCGGGACCCCGTAATCGGGAAGCGAGACCGCGACCAGGAACTGTCGAGCATTGTTGAGGGTGGTTCTGAAAAATGGCGTAAAATCAGCGGAAGGGATCACTGGTGAATTCCAAAGTGCTACGAGCAGTCTAGCTATTATACTGCCTACGTGTAGAAGGGCTAAAATGAATGGGATTTATTTGACGGGCAGGTCCTATTAACCCACATCTGCAGTCTATACTAAGTGACGCTCAAGATGGTGTAAATACAGTGCATGACTGAAAACAAGAAACTTGGAATGATGAATCACTTTATATCCTGTGCTCACCCGATGCAAGTGTTTGGGTTGGGCGAAAGCCTGGAGAACATTACGTCCCAACATGTGTAGTGCCAAAACTAAAGTACAGAGAGGTCGGTAGTAACGTATGGGGTGGTTTTCGTGTTTGGGGAGTGGTGCCCTTGCTGTGCAGAAGAAAACGCTGTATGATGAAGGATAAGAACACATTCCTTCAGCATTGTGTACTGCCTACATTACAGGAAACGTTCGGTGACGATGATGCACCCCGTCATAAAGGAGCTTCTATGAGGCAATGGCTTGCGAACAGTGATATTCCTGAAAGATACTGGCCTGCCCGTAGTCCAGACCTGTACGCACTGGAACACCTGTGCGACGCGTTACAACGTCGACTTCGCTCAGCCCCAGCGTCCGACATCACTACCTCCTCTGGTTTCGGCTCTTGAGGAAGAATGGGAAGCGTGTTAAATGCAACAGACGAGAAGGGGGGATGATCCTATCGAACATATGGACTGCAACCGGGGAAATCCAATGAGATAAGTGACTTTGAGTAAGGGCAGATTACTAGTACGCTCAGCCTGTGAACGAGTACCTCGGAAACGGTGAAGCTGGTGGAATGTTCACATGCTAGTCGTGATCATTTACGGAAAGAGGTAGAAGGACAGTGAATCTACCACTAGGCGCTAAACTGTTCGACGTCCATTACTTTTCACAAAACGTAGAATTTGGAGGCTTGTCTGCTCTGTAAAGTAGGGTAGATGGTGGTCTGTGGCATCTCTGCCGAAAGGGCACAATTCTGGTGCTCGCACAAGTGTTTCGGAGCACACCGTTCGTCATACATGGAGCTCCGCAGCTGACCATCCCTACGTGTTCACATACTCATCCAACGACATTACAATTGTAATGGGCACTAGACCATCATGATTAGACCGTCGATCAGTGTAGACGTGTCGGCTCTTCGGGTGAAGCACATTTGTGCTACGCTAGGTCGATGGTCGTCTCCACAGGCGCCGTCATCGAGGTGAACGACGGCCCGAAACGCGCAGCGCGCCACGGACGCAGCCTGGTGGGAGCAGCATTACGCTATGCCAGACATTCTCCTGCGCTTGCATGGGACCTGTGGTACTAATCGCAGACACGCTGACAGCTGAGAACCACCTGCAACCCTTCATGCTTGATGTCTTCCCCGACAGCGATGTTACCTTTAAGCAGCATAATTGTGCCACGGTGGTTTGAAGAGCATTATAGCTAACTCCCATTGATGACTCGGCGACCAAATTCGCCTGCTGTAATCCTGTGAAACCCATCTGGGTCGCTATCGGTTGCCATCATCATGTACGCAAATCAGCGGCCTGTTATATACGCGAATTACCTGTGCGCAGACGTCTAATGCCACGTAACTCCACAAATCTACTAACAATCTATTTGACCCCTGACACGCCGACCTGTTTCGTTCCAAAGACGTACGAAGAAGCTATTAAGCAGGTGGTCAGACGGAGACAAGTCAATACTGAGATCCTTAGAGTATAAATACAATCATATTTTCTTAAATACAACATAAATGTCCCTTTGTAAAATTCCGTGATTAAAAAATTACTTCTTTCTTCTTTTTCTGTTTAGCAGGGTGACAATCACTGCATTTACTTTTACGTTTACCAGTTTAAGCTATGAGCTAAGCCATCTTCAGATCCCTCTTGTAGCATAATAAGCCTGCTAACAGAGAAGTGCACGCCGAGATATACTTCTACGCCTCTGTGTTGCGAGGCATCGTATGTTGCAATACTGATCTGTAGACGGCTGTAGAGCACATCTGAAAGTAGAAAACTTAAAAGTGAAATCAGTGGTTGTCGTCTCGTTAAACTAAAGAAGATAAAAGAAACATAGTATTCCTCATCTTTCTTCTTTTATATCAAGGAGACATTGAATCCCAAAAGCAGTTTCAACGTATAACGTAAGTAATACACTGAAATGTGATACTTGGCATCTGTAAAATTAGATAAATACCTGTTAAAGGAATTTATTGGGAGCGTTGCTTAGTTGGAAGTGTATCTTAATTGCTTAGCTTCAACAAATTTTATCCGTTGGAATTACAATTTAACTAAGTTTAGGTTCCCTGGACAATATTCCTTATCGCTTTAGTCTTGATCGAAACAATATATTTTCACAAACTGAGATATAAAGATAATAGTATGCCCACTCAGTTAATAAGCCTAATCACCCCAATACCCTTTTCTAGGTGTTTGAGGTAAATAGAATATTGGTATATGGACTAATTTTAGGATCCTTTGGTACAGCTGGTATTTTATTGAATTACTTGGTGACTAACTGGAGTGGTGTGCACCTCCTCCCCCCCCAGACGTCGAGTGGTGACTGGACAACTGTAGCAAGTGGTAGTCTACCACATTATGTTCCAATCCATAGTTCGATTTATTCATGTCCCGTAGCACGCGCTTCGATGGGCGCCTAGGACACATAGCACTAATTTTGATATTGGGTTAGATATGTTGGGAATATTTAATCACTGGAAGTGTCATAACTCAGACACGTCATTTATTACGGTAAGAAGCTACAACATTGCACTATGCTCACCAAGTCTATTGAGAACTCGTGTGAACAATAGTCGTTACAGAACCGTTTCCAAAACTCCATACAAAAGGGAAAGCATTTGCCCCACTAAACTCCCATCTAAAAGATATTTTCAGAACGTTTAATTAAAAGTGCATGTGTAACTGTGTTCCTACAGACAGAATGCTTCAAAGCACCGTCTTCAGTGTCCAGTGTCCCGAGTGCTAGATACGCGGTGGCGGTTTCTCCTCAATTATCGGACCTGTAGATATATACATGGGGTGGGCAAAGAAAAAGGTAACATCAAAAACACCATCCGATACCATGCTTATTACGGTGTAGATAAACCCTTGGCATTCGAAACAGCTTCCATTCATCTCGAAATGGATAAATGCAGATCTTGCATGGTTTATAAGGGATCTTATACCATTCTTCTTGCAAAACAGGGCAGGTTCAGGTAGCAATGACGGAGGTGGTTAGCAGTCACGCCCTGTTCACTCAAAATTAGATCAAAAAGCCTCAATAATATTCATATCTGTTGACTGTGGTGGCCAGGGGACTTCCGAAAGTTCGCCCTCGTCCTCACCAAACCTACCGTGGACAATGCCAGCTGCGTGAACAAAGGCCCTGTCATCTTGGAACACAGCACCACCATTAGCGAACAAATATTGTGACTTGGGATACATCTGCCAAAAAATTCACGTAAGGTACACATGCTATGCTGTGGGGCGATCGGTATGGCTGGCAATGAACACACATCACACGCCTTGATTGCTGTTAGGACACATTTATTGCTCCAAAATGACCAGTTTAAACAGTCTTATGCTACCGTCATCTGATGCTTTCACATCATGTACTGTAATGTAACTCGGCAATTTTATAACAAGTTGCAGAAGGACAGGTGATGGCTGTATAATACTCTTGAAATCGGTCATCTTGGAAGAATAAATGTGCACTTGCGATCCCGGCGAAAGAAATGTGTTCCTATTCATATAATCCTTGGCAGTAAAGCGATCTTCCATAGCAACCGCGGGGTCCATGGAATACAAGGATATGACTGTCCATATCATCACAAAACCCCACCATATTTCACCTCGGGAAAGTAAACTCGGTCAGATATTAGAAACAGTGTGAAACAAAACTCACCACACAAAATGACTTTCTTCCATTGTTCCAGAGACCAGTTTTAAAACTTCGGCAGCACGTTTTCCTTAATGGAAATTTACATCACTGATGAGGTTTGGGAATTCCAGGTCACTCTGCTATCGCCTGTTTATAGGGATCACTTCGTGTTGTTTTGGTGGTGGCAGGGTTCCCGTGTGAAACGTTTAGCACTGCAGTAACTTTTGCAGCCGTCATCACCTTTTTTGTCGTCACAATCATTTTCAGTAACCGTCTGTCACGATCACTCCACACATGCTTTCGTCTGCTTTGTTACTTAGCGGATGATGTTTTTGCACTTGATCTTAAATATGGTGAGTCTTGAAACAACAAACAGTTCCGTTCCCCTAGGAACGCAAGTACTCACCACACAAAAGTTTTGCCCACGTTGAAATTCATTTACCTCCGACTCAAAACTTCACAGAACGCTGTTCTGATAACAACTGACACTTGTAAATTTTTGAGGACATTGCAGATCTGCCGTTTGTCGTCGAATACAACAGCGCAAACTGCAGGCTTGGCTAGCAGTTCCCCCAAAAGAAACACATTCATGTACTACCATTTATCATCATTAAAAAAAAGGCTAGGGTTTGGCAAGCCTTGCGGCGCGCACAGTACCTAGGCGTCGTGCCAAAGCATGGGCGTAACCCAGTTTGCACGCGGAATTCATGCAGCTGTTGCAAAGTAGCATCGATTTCACACAAAAAGGAAGAAAAGAAAAGAGTTCCTGCCCCATTGATTTACGAGCTGTGGAAATTAATTTCCCTGCGAAGAATTCGTTTCATAGAGATGCCGGAAGGAAAAGTGGGTGCAAAGAGTACAAAAAGAAGGAAGGGATTGAGAACGAGAGAGGGCCAAATAAAGCGTTGCTCTGAAAAGAAGCGAAGGAATATTTAAGGCATTCATTTCACTACTACATGAAAAAAGAGAAAGTTCCCAGTCTATTCTTCGTAATTGGCTCTATTTACATAAAAGGTGCGTAGATTGTGCGGATGACGGTCACACGTCTAAAGTAGGTACGTGTATCGTAAGATTTGTTCAGTTCTCCTAGTGAAAATATCGTTAATATATCACACTTATAATGCTTTATCTGGACTCAGTTTCACCGTGTATTGTTCATCCAACCATAAGAGGAGACCGCCTAAGCTCATTATCGCCAATTTCGACCAGTTATAGTATATGCAAGGCATGGCTAGAAATGAAAATGACCGAAGTGGGAGCTGTATATATATGAAGCGTTTAGGAATATCTGGATAAGTGCGAGTAGGACTCAGGCACTGACGGTTCCGTAGTGACTTAAATTTGTATGTAGATAGTTCATCCACCGCGGGAATAGAGAATTATGACGATTTTAACCTGTTGTCGGTATCGATACTGGCAAGACAACAGAATACACTGACAGGAAAAAACTCGTAACACCAAGAAAGAGGGCCGCGCGGGGTTGGCCGAGAGGTCAGGGACGTTGCAGTCATAGCGTGTTCGGCTGGTCGCGGCGGAGGTTCGAGTCCTCCCTCGGGCATGGGTGTGTGTGTTTGTCCTTAATTTTGGTTAAGTAGTGTGTAAGCTTAGGGACTGATGACCCTAGCAGTTAAGTCCCATAAGATTTCACACACATTTTTGTACCAAGAAAGAGGAAAGTTGGTAGGTGCGTTTCTAAATCCGAAAGACTATGTCTGTTAAGATTTCGAGATAGTAGCATAACAATAGCGCCAGTAGCGCCACTATGAGGATGCGGATCATGTTTGCTTGAAATACACGGTGACACAAAGACGCCATTACAACACGTCACTGAGTGTGAGCTAGGTCGCACAACAGGACTACGAGAAGCCGGATGGTCTTATTGCGATATTACAGAAAGACTTGGGAGGAATGTAGCTACTTACTGTACATTATTCTTGACAGCGGTGCTCACGGCAGTGTAAGGTCGCAAAAATACCGGGCTCCGGACGGCCATATGGCACTACCGGGAGGGAAGACCATCATGTTTGTCGTGTGATTGCGGCGCATCGTACTGCATCTGCAGCAACAATTTGAGCAGCAGTTACAAATCGGTTACTTGAAGGACAGCACCGAGCCAGACGCCCTGTAGCAGATATTCCACTAACTACAAACCACCGCCATCTGCGACTACAGTGGTGTCAAACGAGAGCTCACTGGAGAGCAGGGTGAAGATCTGTTGTGTTTTCTGACTACCGATGGTCCTGCTTCGGTGCCAGTGATGGCCGTGTGTTAGTTAGGAGGCCAGTTGAGGGCCTACAACCAACCTGTCTGCGTGCCAGACACACTGCACCTACAGCTGCAGTTATGGTCTGGCGAATTCGTATGATAGCAGGAGCACTCTCTTAGTTATCCCACGCACCCTGACTGCACAGCTGTACGTCAGTCTGGTGTTTCTACCAGTTGAGCTGCCATTCATGGATAACGTTCGAGGCGCGAGTTCTCCAACGGGATAACGCTCGTCCACATACCGCTCTTGTAACGCAACATGCTCTAGAGAATGTCGACACATTGCTTTGGTCTGCTCGATCACCAGATCTGTCTCCAGCCGAGCACAAATGGAACATCCCCGGCCGACAGCTCCAGCGTCATCCCCACAGCATTAATTGCCCCTGTATTGACCGACCAAGTGCCACAGGTATGGAACTTCACCCCACAAACTGACATCCGGCACCTCTACAGCACAATGCAAGCACGTTTGCATGCTTGCATTTAACATTCTGTCGGTTACACCTCTTATTGATGTACCAACATTTCACTTTTGCAATGGATTAGCTCGCGCTTACATGAAACTTTTATCTTGCAGTGTGAATCAAATATGTTACCTAGACAAGTATATTGTCGAAATTAGATCACTCTACATTAATTAATTTTTGGTGTAGTGATCTTTTTCCTACAGTGTATTTCACATAATTTATCATTTGATTGCATTGTCGTAGAAACTTAATTTTTTTAGACCGCATAGAGGCAGTAGATATTACTACTTGGCATAAGTTTTCAGTGATTAGTCCACTCGTTCCTGCGAAAAAATGGTCGTAACAGACTGACGGATCTGTTGTTGTTGTTGTTGTTGTGGTCTTCAGTCCTGAGACTGGTTTCATGCAGCTCTCCATACTAATCTATCCTGTGCAAGCTTCATCATTTCCCAGTACCGACTGCAACCTACATCCTTCTGAATCTGCTTGGTGTATTCATCTCTTGGTCTCCCTCTACGATTTTTACCCTAGTTTAAGTTATATTAAGTAGTTTGTAAGCTTACGGACCGAGGACTTCAGTTATTTGGTCCCGTAAGACCTTACCAAAAATTTCCAAAAAATTTTTTTCTCCATCACGTCCCCTAAAGACTCGACGGGCGATCCTGGTGGCCAAATCATTCGCTAGAATTGTCCGGATGTTCTTCAAACCAATCGTGAACGTTTGTGGCTGCCTGACATGGTTCATTTTCTTGGGAACAAGAAGTTCTTAAGTGGTTGCAAATGGTCTCCAAGTAGCCGAATACCACCAGGACCCAGTCTGTTCGATGTAAACATATCATGATGCAGCCACCACCAGCTGCGAAAATTCCCTCTGTAACATCCACGTGATAAATTTTTGGCTACAGTGCGACGAGAGGAAATTATGCCTCTGACAGTTATAAACATTATGTATTCGACGTATAGTGAATATTGTATGATGTAATTATACATATGGATATGTATCATACAAAGACAATGATAATTGTAAATTCCTTTTATGATCTGCGATTGTCTTCCTTTGTTTTTACCTTTTGTTGGATGGTTTTTGTAGGTTCAGCACGCAAGACGCATATCAAACTGAGGTCTGTTAAGAAATTGTAATTACTTGTTAATTATTACTTGAAAATAGAGTTCATTATTATTATAAATATGAGTGATTAATTATTTGTAAATCTAATTCCTCTCTCAGTAAGCATTATCTGTGTTAATTATTTCTTTCCGCTGCAACGAGCGCAGTCATTGATGATAGCGATTTGTATCGCGTGTTTGTCTGTGTTTTCCTTAGAAACAAATCAAATGTTTGCTTGATGAAGTCTAAATAGTGCACAATACGAAAGTTCAATAAGCATTTAAAATACTTATTTGCTCTAACAATAGAAAGTCTCTATCAATTGTCTGCCGCCATCTTAACAATTATCACAGTGGCAAATTCAAATTACGCAATTCTGCAGACATAAATGCTGAATGTAATACAAATGTGTAAAAATTAATGTGCACCGGTGGTTCCGAACTCATTTTAATGAAAATGATTCGAATCAGATTGGTTCTTAAATAACAGTGCTCATAGCACGAACGTTATAACAAACTTTTTTAGCTGATGTATGGAGCCGAAATTAATTACGCACGAGTTGCGAAGAATATTGTTTCAGATAACATACGTCAGTGTTGTGCGCGGCTGATATTCGGTGGTTTTAATGATCATTTTGCTGAAGATAACTGTTTCCATCATAATCCATAGTTGTACAGAATCTGTTGTATGAACTGCACTGTCCTAACGGATACGTTTGCCATACGTCCCACATTGATTTATGTGACTATTTCACTCAGTGATGATTGTCTGTTAGCACAAACGACTCTACGCAAACGTCGCTGTTCTCCGTTGCCAAGTGAAGGCCGTCGGTCACAGTGTTGTCCAACGTACTCTTGACACTTTGGATCTCGGAATATTGAATTCCCGAACGACTTCCGAAATGGAATGTCCCATGCGTCTATCTTCAACTAGAATTCCTCGTTCAAAATCTGTTAATTCATATCGTGCAGTCACAATCATGTCGGGAACCTTTTCACATGACTCACCTGAGCACAGATGAGATCTCCGCCAATGCACAGTACTTTTATACCTTGCGTACGCGATACTACCGCCATCTTCATATTTGCTTATTCCTGTTCCACGAATTTAGTCACCTCGATGTATGTGTCTACGGACGTCACATTTCCCGATACTTTATCACAAAAAATTGTATTAATGAAATGTTTGAGGATATCTTTAATGCTGTTTATGATAGATTCGTTTCTTGATGTGTTTCGTGGTTTCTGTTCTTAATTTGAAACGTTTAATGTTTTGTGTGTGTTCAATCCGTGGTGCCAATGAGTTCGTCACGAGTTTTGTGCTATGACTGTGATTATTAGATAAATAAACAGATACTGAATTTCTACCGAATCAAACAATGACGAAAAAACAATCGCGCAGTCCGATCTTATTCCCAGGCATGTTCGAACAATGGTATATGTGTAACCGACATCTAACATTACAGAACGTTCTTCTATTAAGCTAGTAAGAAAGTCCCAGCACCTTTCAGACGACACGAATGTGAATTTAAAAAAAATATAGGAAAGGCAGGAGCATGTCTCATATTGTGTGATTCTGTAAGGCATTAACTGCCATATGTCATTCACTGACATTCTAAACTAAACTAAGCTCAGTCTGGCCTTGGAAGGCCGAACGGTACCGACCAGCCGCCGTATCATCCTTAGCCCACAGGCGTCACTGGATGCGGATATGGAGAGACATGTGGTCACACCTCTCTCCCGGTCGTATGTCAGTCTACGAGACCGGAGCCACCACTTCTCAATCAAGTAGCTCCTCAGTTTACCTCACAAGGGCTGAGCGTACCGCTCTTGCCAACAGCGCTAGGCTAACCGGATGGTCACCCATCCAAGTGCTAGCCCAGGCCGACAGTGCTTAACTTCGGTGATCTGACGGGAACCGGTTTAACTGACATTCGGTTGTAACAAATCGCATTAAGAATGAAGCGTTTATGATACTTCGATGCGCCACTGCCTTAAAGTGACATATTTTCATAACATGCAAGTTATAATACAGAAATAGCGAAACACAAACATTCTCTATCCACCAATATGACGGTTCTCGCCATTCTTTTGGAACAAATGGTACCAATAACGACGCGAGTTCGAGAGATAATCAGTGTACTAGTGTTTTGAAACAGCATTTATTCATAGGACGAAGCCTAGGCTATAATACAAAACCCAAAAAATATGGGCTTCAGCTGATTAGGACAAAATCCATTATGATGTCTCCCAAGCTCTGCCCGTGATGTAGATACGACATTTACGACATTGATATGCAGCACAGCTAGACTGAAGGGACTGAGCCTTCGAGGGGCCTATTAAGAGCAGAACTCTGTAGAAGCCATGCCCCCAAACCTCTGGTACGCAGAGCTAACCGGCATTTTCAGGCACTGCCCTAAGTCCAGCTACAGCCGGTCTGAAAGACATTACTCATTACCAGCAGTTTTAAAAACAATGCCTATTATTATCTAAAATCGCGTGAGAAATATTCGAAACATAGCTTGATAATTTAAATTCTGTAATCCAGTTTTGGTAAATGTATTGTACAAGGGTAATCCCAAAAGTAAGGTCTACTATTTTTTTATAAGTACATAGATATGTTTATGTCTACAATGGTTTACATTAGTCTACAGATTGAACATTTAGCTATTTTTCGACATAATCACCATTTCTGTCGATGCATTTTTGTAGACGTTGTGGCAGTTTTTGTATGCCCATGTCATATCAGCTCGCCACCATGCTGTTCAGAAAGTTATGAACCTCTTCTTTCACCTCGTCGTCGGAACTGAATCGCTTTCCTGCCATATGTTCTTTTAACTTAGGGAACGCGTGATAGTCACTGTACGCCAAGTCCTAGGACTATAGGGTGGGTGGGTGATGATGTTCCACTGAAACTGTTGCAGGAGAGCAACGGTTTGCCGAGCGATGTGTGGGCGAGCATTATCATGGAGAATGTGTACGCCCTTGCTCAACATTCCTCTTCTCCGGTTCTGAATTGCCCGTTTGAGTTTCTTCAGAGTCTCACAGTACCTGTCAGCGTTAATTGTGGACCCAGCGATTCAGCTTCGACGACGAGGTGAAAGGAGAGTTTCATAACTTTCTGAACAGCATGTCGGTGAGCTGGTATGACATGGGCATACAAAAACTGCCGCAGCGTCTACAAAAATGCATCGACAGAAATCGTGATTATGTCGAAAAACAGCTAAATGTTCAAGCTGTATACTGATGTAAACCATTGTAGAAATAAACAGGTCCCCATACTTATAAAAAAATAGGAGACTTTCCTTTTGGGATTACCCTCGTAGTACATACCTGAGGGCGGCTTTTTAAATCTTCCTTCTTTATCTATTCTTCTTTGGAAATTGGAAATTTCGTCCAACTGTTGAGGAGTTTCTCCTCGGACTTTAGCATTTAGCCATCTAGAAAGCCCACACCGTTATGTTAGTTTTCATTTCCTTTAAAGGCACGCTATAGCTATCAGGTATGACATGTTCTATTTCATTTTGGACACGGATCAATCTCTGTTTACTTCCGGCCCATTACAACAGTGTCATCAGCGAACCATGTAATGCCGATTTTTCTGTCTGTGACAGATAACTCTCAAATCGAAATAGTCTTGTAGACTACTTTCACCACAAAGTCTACTTTATAAAAACTGAATATCTCAGTTGACTATAAACATTTGTGTCTTACATCTTTCCTCATTTAGTCCTCCTGTATCATTTCGTTATTGCTCTCTACACCAGTCGGCTTCCTATACAGAAAACTCATTGATTGCTTACCATGCCATTCCTGTAGTTGATTCATTGTCCATGAATGGACATTTTATTCCTTTCCACACTATCAAAAGACTTCTTCCAATCTGCAAATGCTATGTTTCCTCACTTATTCCTAAATATGCTTTCCAACATTAACTTTACTGCTAAACTTAGGTACTACTGCTTCTCGTCCGCAGCTCGTGGTCGTGCGGTAGCGTTCTCGCTTCCCGCGCCCGGGTTCCCGGGTTCCATTCCCGGCGGGGTCAGGGATTTTCTCTGCCTCGTGATGACTGGGTGTTGTGTGATGTCCTTAGGTTAGTTAGGTTTAAGTAGTTCTAAGTTCTAGGGGACTGATGACCATAGATCTTAAGTCCCATAGTGCTCAGAGCCACTACTGCTTCTCCTAAAAGCAAACGTTGCTCTCCTAATCTACATTCAGTTTTTCCTGCCAGGGAAGTGTATTTTTAAATCGTTTAGTAACAACTGATTAAGCTGTGAATTTCATCTCTACCTGCTCATTCTTTATTCAGAGATCCGGCAACTATATTCACATTATTCTGAGGAGGTGATGATTTGTAGCTTATTGAAATTTTTGGAAAATCATAGTTTTCACACAGCTATATTGACACTGATTTACTTTCAAAATCTTTTCTTAAAGAATTTACTTTACTTACTAGAGATTCATCAAGAACATTAACACATTCAATCACACTATATGAGCGTGGAAGTAGTTTCCAATGGGTAACTGATGAAAACAAATTTCTTTCAACAAATAGAAATTTTATACCTAAAAACCGTTTCTTTTTTTTAAAAAAAAAAGAAACAGATTTTAAAATTATAATCAGGAAGCACCCTCTAAGTATCAAGTTATAATTTATTCAGAGGCAGAAATAACAATTTTTTTTAACACTATGAGCTTTCGGGCTGAGAACCTGGCCGCTCCCTTTTAACACGGCCGTAGTCACGGCCGCTCACAAAAACCTCTGAAAGACTACACTGGTGCAAATCTGCAAGACACCAGATTACCTCAAACCAAAAAATTTTAAAACTCACTCAAACACAATTACTATGCACCCCGTAGGAGGGATGGAAATGGTACAAAATTCTTTCATTAAAAAAATTACTTGCCACCGAAAGTGCAACTTGTTTTTATTTAAAAAAAATTCTTACAGTGGAAGGGTGGCAACTTTATATACTAAAATGACCATTTAAATAAAAACCCATGAAATACAGTCTTACATAAAATCTACAAACATGCTATATATTACACATATACCGCCTCTCAACATGATAGGCAAGATAAAAACATATTTCAGGAATTCGGCCTTTACACCTTAAGCAATAACGAGAGACAGACCAGCAACTGGTGATGCGAGACTGACCCAGCCTCACTCCGACTAAGTTTTGGTGGAGGTACAACAATGAAGTCCGACAGTAACCCCGAGAACCATATTTAAAAACATTACGATATGCGTCGAAAACGGAAGTCTGATTAGCACATAGATGAAAGAGATTTAGAACTCAGAAAGTTACTGCAACGGCCGACTGTGCAGGGGCTCTCTTCAGAGCGAATAACTGCTCAGCAGTTACTCGCCCTGAAGATACCTTTGCAATTCCGCCGAAACGTCAATATTTTGGTTATTTTAGCATTTCATAATGATGCATTATCACACCCAAAAAGTTTTTATTAAAAATCAACAAAATGTCTCTTGTGTGAGTATTGTATGCATTTGTGCAAATAGCCTGTCTATTTTAAAATAATTGTAATACATGCTTTAGATAATATCTTCGTTTTGTTTTAATACTGCTCTCTATTATTTGTCCAACCAATCCCTCTCTCACCTTATTCGCCAACGCCCAATGCATCGTCTATGATGGATGGCTCTGCACTTCTGCGGTTCAATACAAAATGTAAACACAAAACACACATCTAGTCGTCTGTATTTTGGATGTAATTCATTTTTGCGACCAGTTACAGCGTTTCGCTACTCCATCTCCAGGCCCCTGTGATAAAACAACAACAATAAAGACATAATAAAAGGGCCCGGTGTTAAATTTAAGTAATCAGTAATACACAGTAGACATATGTAGTAAACATTCAATTCAATCAGAAAATCAAAGACATATTCAACTATATGAGAAGTAGCCCTTATACAGACTAACAAAAAGAATTGTGTAACATACGACACAAAAACCAAACCAACAACGTGACGACACATCTATAAAGTGACGTTGTAAATATTTTATTGCAGTGTGAGGGCAAAACGTATGACGTCAGTATCCTTACAGGAACTGAAGAACCAGATGTGTGTATATATAATTATCTGTGATACCGAGTAGGATTAGTCAAATCCTTCGTACCAATTCGTAATAGAAAGTAGTCTGTAAAATATTTAGTTGTTGGTCAACTGTATCACTATCATTTCCCTCCTTTTCGATATATGAATTTAATGTTGTATTGATGACGTAGCGAATAGCGAATACACTCAAGAATCACAAGAGGAGGAGGTGTACTTCGGAAAGGGCGGGAGATACGGAACGAGTTCGCTTAAATTACACGACAGTCGGGCAGATATTCCAAAATCAGATACCGAATTGTAATGCGTAGCCTTTTTAGGAGCAAATAAACTCAAATAACAATATAGTAGTCAGAAAGAGTAGGGCGAAATTTAAAAGACTAACCAGGAAAAATCAGTACGCAAACAAATGGGATACGAAAGTACTAAGGAATGAAGAAATAGGCTTGAAGTTCTCTAAGCCAATAGATACTGCGAGAATGAAATGTTCCGTAGGCAGTTCAGTTGAACAGGAGTGAACATCTCTAAAAATCACAGCAGAAGAAAAGAAAAACGTAAGTACAAAGAACGTAACTGGGAAGCAGCCGTGGGTAGCATAAGAAATGCATCAGTTAGTCGACCAAAGAAGGGAGTACAAAAATGTTCAATGAAAGCCAGAAATACAGAAATACAAGGAACGTAGGAACGAAATAAACGGGGAGTGTAGGGAAGCTCATGTGAAAAAATCGAGAAGGAAATTATTCCCTGAAGAGCTGAGAAAGTATACAGGAAACTCAAAACAGACTGCGATGCAATTAAAAGCAAGGGTGGGAACATTAAGAGTGCAATGGGAATTCCCCTATTAAATGCAGAGGACACAGCGGATAAGTGAAAAGAGTACACTGAAGTCTTCTATGGGAAAGACTTGCCTGATGTGACAGAAAAGAACCGGAAACCGATGGAAAAGAGAGTGAGGATGCAGTATTAAAGTCAGAATTAAAAAGAGGTATGGAAGACAAGATCAAATAAGGCAGAAAGGAGAGATAACAATCTATCAGAATGTTTAAAATCATCGGGGAAGTGGCAACAAAACGAGTATTCACGTTGGTGTGTAGAACATAAGATTCGGGCGATATATCATCTGTCTTTCGGAAAAACATCATCCACATAATTGTAAAGATAGCAAAAGCCAACAAGTGCAAAATTAACTCACATTCAGGTTCAGGTGGTTCAAATGGCTCTGAGCACTATGCGACTTAACTTCTGAGGTCATCAGTCGCCTAGAACTTAGAACTAATTAAACCTAACTAACCTAAGGACATCACACACATCCATGCCCGAGGCAGGATTCGAACCTGCGACCGATGTGGTCGCTCGGCTCGAGACTGTAGCGCCTAGAACCGTACGGCCACTCCGGCCGGCTCACAGTCAGGTCAACAGCTCCCGAATCCACGTTACTGACAAGAATAATACACAGAAGAATGGAAAAGAAAATTGAGGATGTGTTAGATGACGATCAGTTTGGCTTTAAGAAAGGTAAAGGCACCAGAGAGGCAATTCTGACGTTTCAGTTGATAATGGAAGCGAGACACGTTCGTAGAATCTGTTCACCTGGATAAAGCGTTCGACAATGTCAAATCTTACAAGACGTTAGAAATTTTGAGGAAAATGGGGATAAGCTATAGCGAAAGATGGGTGTCATCCAACTTGTACAAGCACCAAGAGGGAATAATTAACAGTGGAAGAAAAAGACCGAAGTGCTCAAACTGAAAAGAGAGTAAGACAGCTGTTCAATCTATACGTCGTGAATGCAATGATGGATATAAAAGAAAGATTCAGGAGTGGAATTAAAATTCAGGGTGAAAGGATATCAAAGATAACATACGCTGATGAGAGTACTACCCTGAGTGAAAATGAAGAAGAATTAAAGGATCCGCTGAATGTTGTTGTTGTTGTCTTCAGCCCTGAGACTGGTTTGATGCAGCTCTCCATGCTACTCTACCCTGTGCAAGCTTCTTCATCTCCCAGTACTTACTGCAACCTACATCCTTCTGATTCTGCTTAGTGTATTCATCTCTTGGTCTCCCTCTACGATTTTTACCCTCCACGCTGCCCTCCAACGCTAAATTTGTGATCCCTTGATGCCTCAGAACATGTCCTACCAACCGGTCCCTTCTTCTTGTCAAGTTGTGCCACAAACTCCTTCCCAATTCTATTCAATACCTCCTCATTAGTTATGTGATCTACCCATCTAATCTTCAGCATTCCTCTCTAGCATCACATTTCTAAAGCTTCTGTTCTCTTCTTGTCCAAACTATTTATCGTGCATGTTTCACTTCCATACATGGCTACACTCCATACAAATACTTTCAGAAACGACTTCCTGACACTTAAATCAATACTCGATGTTAACAAATCTCTCTTCTGCAGAAAAGCTTTCCTTGCCATTGCCAGTCAACATTTTATATCCTCTCTACTTCGACCACCATCAGTTATTTTACCCCCCAAATAGCAAAACTCCTTTACTACCTTAAGTGTCTCATTTCCTAATCTAATTCCCTCAGCATCACCCGACTTAATTCGACTACATTCCATTATCTTCGTTTTGCTTTTGTTGATGTTCATCTTATATCCTGCTTTCAAGACACTGTCCATTCCGTTCAACTGCTCTTCCAAGTCCTTTGATGTCTCTGACAGAATTACAATATCATCGGCGAACCTCAAAGTTTTTATTTCTTCTCCATGGATTTTAATACCTACTCCGAATTTTTCTTTTGTTTCCTTTACTGGTTGCTCAATATACAGATTCAATAATATCCGCTGAATAGCATAGCCTACTGAGTATAGAACATGAGTTGAGGGTAAATCGGAGAAAGACGAAAGTAATGAGAAGCAGCAGAAGTGAGCACTGCGAGAAACACAACGTCAGGACTGATGATCACGAAGTAGATGAAGTTAAGGATTTCCGCACCTAGGCAGCAGAACAACCCATGACGGACGGAGCAAGGAGTACATCAAATGCAGAATAGCACTGCTTAAAATGTCATTCCTGGTCAAGACAAGTCTACTAGTATCAAACATAGGCCTTAATTTGAAAAAAAAAATTCTCACAATGTTCGTTTGGAGCACAGAATTGTATGGCAGTGAGACAAGGACTGTGTGAAAACCGGAACAGAAGAGAGTCGAAGCATTTGAGATGTGGTGCTACAGGTGAATGTTGAAAATTGGGTGGAATGTTAACGTAAGGAATGAGGAGGTTCTGCGCAGACTGTAAGAGGAAAGGGATATGAGGAAAACACTGACAAGTAGAAGAGACAGGATGATCAGGGATCTGTTAAGACATCTGGGAATAACATCCATGGTGCTGGAGGGAGCTGTATAGGGTAGAAAGTATTGAAGAAGACAGAGATTGGAACATATCCGGAAAATAATGGAGGACGCAGGTTGCAAGTGCTGTTCTGAGATGGAGGTTCACACAGGAGGTGAATCTGTGGCATGCCGATTCAGAAATATGATGACTCAAAATATTATTACATGTCTGCGGTAGGGCTATTCCTCTTATTTTACAGCTTATGACCATTAACTTTTTTTCACAATTCGTGACTGATCATAAATGAGAATCGTTTTAAGTTATTTTTAGTCTGTGTTATTCAGTTAAACATAATCTTATCAGTGTAATATGTTTATTTATAGATCTGAATATGATGATTAAGTGAATGAAAGTAATTACCAACTCCGACGGTTTGCTGTTGAAACTGTTCCCGTAAATTTCCTTCGTTAGTGCTTTCAGAGGCCACTCGAGACGCAAAAGTCTTTTTCCGAACAGGAGCTGGTGGGTGCGGACGGCACACTAATCCTCCGCCCTCTCGTCTGCAGACGCCCAGCAGGTACCCGCTGTAGAGCGACCCGGCGGTACGGCCGGTGCTGTTGGCGCCCGCTGCCCGCTGAATAAACGACGGCAGCGCCGTTAATGGCGCTTGCGGTCGCCGCTGCAGGTTTTGTTACGGTCTAAGCAACGTCGCGTGCATATTTCAGTAATCGCGAACAGCGGAAAGCACTCAGCAGCCACCGCGCCCTGATTTGGGCAACTTATTACTTATAAACAGCGCGGCCCGGCCCGGCTCGGCTCGCCCGTGTGCCGTTTAAGCTGCCGCCGCCCCCGCCGCACGCGCGCACTTATCACGTCGCCGGCGCTTCACGAGCGCCGCTCTGCCTCCCACGTTGACACTTGTCCGCCGCCGTGCAGCGACACTCGCTGCCGCCGCTGTTCACTGCGGCTAATAAATAACGGCGCACTCGACACGCCCGCAAATACAGACGGTCGGCGTAGGAGGTGCGACAAGCGCTGAGAGCCACGAGGAAGTCGGGATGGCACACGTCGCGGACGACTGTTTTTGCACTTATAGCCACAACCTCCATACGTTTTGAAACTGAAAACATGGTCCGTTACGGACTATCAAAATGTCAAATCTACGAATAAAGAAATAAACGCGTCACTGATGTCATATTCTACAATACTTATTACACTAGTGGCCATTAAAATGCTACACCACGAAGATGATAGACGTGAAATTTAACCGACAGGAGGAAGATGCTGTGATTAGTTTTCCAGAGAATTCACACAAGGTTGGCGCCGGTGGCGACACCTTCAACGTGCTGACATGAGAAAAGTTTCCAACCGATTTCTCACACACAAAAAGCAGTTGACCGGCGTTGCATGGTGAAAAGTTGTTTGATGACTCGTATAAGGGGGAGAAATGCGTATCATCACGTTTCCGACTTTGATAAAGGTCGGATTGTAGCCTATCGCGATTGCGGTTTATCGCATCGCGACATTGCAGCTCGCGTTAGTCAAGAGCCAATGACTGTTAGCAGAATATGGAATCGGTGGGTTCAGTAGGGTAATACGGAACGCCGTCCTGGATGCCAAAGGACTCGTATCACTAGCAGTCGAGATGACAGGCATCTTATCCGCATGGCTGTAACGGATCGTGCAGCCACATCTCGATCCCTGAGTCAACAGATGGGGACGTTTGCAAGACAACGACCATCTGTACGAACAGTTCGACGACGTTCGCAGCAGCATGGACTATCAGCTCGGAGATCATGGGTGCGGTTACCCTTGACGCTGCATCAGAGACAGGAGCGCCTGCGATGGTGTACTCAACGACGATCCTGGGTGCACGAATGGCAAAACGTCCTTTTTTCGGATGAATCCAGATTCTGTTCACAGCATCATGATGGTAGCATCGGTGTTTGGCGACATCGCGGTGAACGCACATTGGAAGCGTGTATTCGTCATCACCATACTGGCGTATCACCCGGCGTGATGCTATGGACTGCCATTGGTTACACGTCTCGCATTTGAACAGTGGACTTTATATTTCAGATCTGTTGCGACCCGTGGCTCTACCCTTCATTCGATCCCTGCGAAACCCTACATTTCACCAGGATAATGCACGACCGCATGTTGGAGGTCCTGTACTGGCCTTTCTGGATACAGAAAATGTTCGACTGCTGCCCTGGCCAGCACATTCTCCAGATCTCTCACCAATTGAAAACGTCTGGTCAATGGTGGCCGATCAACTGGATCGTCACAATACGCCAGTCACTACTCTTGATGAACTGTGGTACCGTGTTGAAGCTGCATGGACAGCTGTACCTGTACGCACCATCCAAGCTCTGTTTGACTCAATGCCCAGGCGGATCAATGCCGTTATTACGGCCAGAGGTGGTTATTCTGGGTAGTGATTTCTCAGGATCTATGCACCGAAATTGGGTGAAAATGTAATCACCGGTCAGTTCTAGTATAATATATTCGTCCAATCAATACCCGTTTATCATCTGCATTTCTCCTTGGTGTAGCTATTTTAATGGCCAGTAGTGTACAAGTGTCGTACAACTAGTAATACCCAACTTTTTTTTTCCTCGGAATATATTTCTTATTAAGAGTCAGAATTTGATGACAAAATACATCAACATGTCTTGTCCATGTCCGATTTTTCTACGTAGTCTCCATCACGTACTATGGCCATACTTCAACGTTGTGGAAGAACATGTATTCCCTGCCTGCAAAAACTCTTGTCCTGTAGGCGAAGCCGTGTTTTCACTGCATGACTGATACTCTCGTCATCTTCCCCGTAGGGAACCCTTAAGCGGCCCAAAGAGATGGAAGTTCGAGGGTGCCAGGAGTGGATTGTAGGGTGAATGATGCAATGATGTCCAACCCAGTTTGGTGATGTGTTTCCGGGTTCTCAGGCTTGTGTGTGGGAGTGCATTATCGTGTCGGAGCAAGATTTCTGCTGGATTCTTGTCCGAGCTTGAGTTTATTCAGGGTCTTCACGTATGCCTCTGAATTGACGGTTGACGCTCTAGGCATCACATCCACAAGAATGACGCCATCGAAATTGCACAAGACTGTCACCATGACTTTCCGGGCAGAAGGGGTTGTCTTCAGTTTCTTCTTTTGTGGTGAATGAGGATGATGCCACTCCATGGACTACATTTTTGTTTCCGGCGCAAAGTGATGCACACAGCTTACGTCCCCCGTAACGATCCGTGACAGAAAGGAATCTCCATCGGTCTCAAAACGCTCCAACAATTCAGATGAAATGGCCTTTCTTCGAATCTTTGTGGTCCGCTGTGAGCCTTCGTGGTACACATCGTGAGCACCTCTTCGAATATCCGAGAGTCTCGGTCACTGCAGACGCACTTCCAATGCTGACCGAGAACTGTAGAGCCAATCGTCGAGTTGTGATGCCTCGGTGGGCACGAATAATGGCCTCTGCACGATTCACCATATCTGGAGCAATGGCTGTGGAAAGACGTTATTAGCATGGCTGATCATGGAGCTCTGTTTCTGCGTTTCCTGCGGCTGTAACTTTCTGTACCCATCGCCCAACTGTACTCCTATCAACTGCACCATCCCCACATACTACACAAAAAGGTTTATGGATGTTCACCACTGTTTCTTTTTCTGCACACAAGAATTCAATAACAGCACGCTGCATGTAACTTAAGTCGTACGTATACGCCATTTTGACGCAGTATTATATACTCCTGGAAATTGAAATAAGAACACCGTGAATTCATTGTCCCAGGAAGGGGAAACTTTATTGACACATTCCTGGGGTCAGATACATCACATGATCACACTGACAGAACCACAGGCACATAGACACAGGCAACAGAGCATGCACAATGTCGGCACTAGTACAGTGTATATCCACCTTTCGCAGCAATGCAGGCTGCTATTCTCCCATGGAGACGATCGTAGAGATGCTGGATGTAGTCCTGTGGAACGGCTTGCCATGCCATTTCCACCTGGCGCCTCAGTTGGACCAGCGTTCGTGCTGGACGTGCAGACCGCGTGAGACGACGCTTCATCCAGTCCCAAACATGCTCAATGGGGGACAGATCCGGAGATCTTGCTGGCCAGGGTAGTTGACTTACACCTTCTAGAGCACGTTGGGTGGCACGGGATACATGCGGACGTGCATTGTCCTGTTGGAACAGCAAGTTCCCTTGCCGGTCTAGGAATGGTAGAACGATGGGTTCGATGACGGTTTGGATGTACCGTGCACTATTCAGTGTCCCCTCGACGATCACCAGTGGTGTACGGCCAGTGTAGGAGATCGCTCCCCACACCATGATGCCGGGTGTTGGCCCTGTGTGCCTCGGTCGTATGCAGTCCTGATTGTGGCGCTCACCTGCACGGCGCCAAACACGCATACGACCATCATTGGCACCAAGGCAGAAGCGACTCTCATCGCTGAAGACGACACGTCTCCATTCGTCCCTCCATTCACGCCTGTCGCGACACCACTGGAGGCGGGCTGCACGATGTTGGGGCGTGAGCGGAAGACGGCCTAACGGTGTGCGGGACCGTAGCCCAGCTTCATGGAGACGGTTGCGAATGGTCCTCGCCGATACGCCAGGAGCAACAGTGTCCCTAATTTGCTGGGAAGTGGCGGTGCGGTCCCCTACGGCACTGCGTAGGATCCTACGGTCTTGGCGTGCATCCGTGCGTCGCTGCGGTCCGGTCCCAGGTCGACGGGCACGTGCACCTTCCGCCGACCACTGGCGACAACATCGATGTACTGTGGAGACCTCACGCCCCACGTGTTGAGCAATTCGGCGGTACGTCCACCCGGCCTCCCGCATGCCCACTATACGCCCTCGCTCAAAGTCCGTCAACTGCACATACGGTTCACGTCCACGCTGTCGCGGCATGCTACCAGTGTTAAAGACTGCGATGGAGCTCCGTATGCCACGGCAAACTGGCTGACACTGACGGCGGCGGTGCACAAATGCTGCGGAGCTAGCGCCATTCGACGGCCAACACCGCGGTTCCTGGTGTGTCCGCTGTGCCGTGCGTGTGATCATTGCTTGTACAGCCCTCTCGCAGTGTCCGGAGCAAGTTTGGTGGTCTGACACACCGGTGTCAATGTGTTCTTTTTTCCATTTCCAGGAGTGTAGCTCTGCCATCTGCCAGAACGGTTCGAAACTTCACCGATGCACGGAACAAACATCAAATGTGAAGCGCCAACAACGACGTTTGTCAATGTATATTAATGGCTTAAAAAATGTGGGATGTTACTTAGTAATGACCCTCGTATTTTACAAAGGAGTTTCTGCTCTTACGCTACCTTGAAAGAATGGTAATTAGTAAACATATGTCAAAATAACAAAGCTTAGTACTGAATCATTAGATGCAGTTCTCTTGTTCGTCACTTGTAACTCCAGATACTGCTAATAATTCCATCCAGACAACTTTGTAAAATATCCCTCTCACTCAAATGCCGTTTTTCCCTGTGTGTGCTGTAGTTTCTCATACCTGTTAACGAAACTGACTTTGTATATTTACAGCTCGTGCGCTTCCAAGGGTTGGAAGGGTTGGACACAAATGAAGATTAACCCTGCATTGCTACTGGTGGGTCTCCCGGACCCTGACTTGTGTGATCGATTCGTTTTCGTTAGGTTGACAACAATGCACACGAGCATTGTTCCTTGTAGCTTCCTACCTTACACAGCTGTGCCATTTGCTCGTGTAAGTGACGGCGGAAGTCCACTGTCTAGGCTCGGGCATGGATGTGTGTGATGTCCTTAGGTTACTTAGGTTTAAGTACTGTAGTTCTAAGTCTGGGGGACTGATGACCTCAAATGTTAAGTCCCATAGTGCTAAGAGCCATTTGAACCATTCCACTGTCTTGGAGTGCTTGTAGCATGTTTGGTTCTGCCAGACCGACCACAGCAAGTAGGTAAGTACTTATTGGGGCTGTAGGACCCAGAGTAACGATGGTGATATCGTTTGTCGCAACACAAATACGTTTTTAGCAAACGTTCAAATTGCTGAATCAACCTATTTATTTCAGAAGAGGGCTATAATGGATTTAACTGAAGGTCTGTGTGACGATGCACTGCGAAATGAAATCGTTAGTGTCGAATAAGGTGACAGAGGTGGAGACGTAGACGTCGAACTACATAGTGAACACGATACGGAAAGCGGCGAAAGTGGGGATAACAGTGATGGATATCAGAACAATAACAAATATTTTGTTGGCAAGGACAAGCGTACTATATGGATGAAAGACATGCCTGCTCTTCGTATCAGAACGATGTCACATAATATTGTGTCACATATTCCCGGTGTGAGGGGATTGGCAAACAATAAAGGGACATATGTACAAATATGGCGGCTGTTTCTCACGGATGAAATAATGATGAAGTAGGGATACATACTAACCAATGTATCGAATCCGCTAAGTCGAGATTCTCTTCGTTTCAGACCTTAATTCATGAGACAGATAAAGGTGAAATTGAAGCATTTCTTGGTCTGTTGTATTTGGGTAGAATCTACAAGGTTGATAAGGTTAATTTAGAAGAACTCTGGGACAGAGATGGAACAGGATTGGAATTATTCTACTCTACAGAGATTCAGGTTTCTGGCACAGTGTCTGAGAATTGACGATAAGTCATCGAGGCCCGACAGGCGAAAAGAGGATAAACTGGCTCCTATACGAAAGATATTGGATTTGTTCACCAAAAAATGCGTAGCACACTATACTCTTGGAGAATATGTCACTGTAGATGAAATGCTTGTCAGACTTCGAGGACGACGTAGTGTTCGAATGTACATTCCTTCCAAACCTGGCAAATATGGAATAAAAGTGTTCAGCCGATGCAAGAACGGTGTACACGTCTAATTTGGAAGTTTATTTAGGTGAGCAGCCAGATGTACTGTATAAGTTGAGTAATAAGGTTGAATAATCGTATTTCCAAAACATCAAGGAAGATGACTGGATAACTGGTTTACGAGCTATGAACTGGCCCTTTCACTTCTGAAAGACCGTAAATTAACACTTTTGGGAACAGAAAGTAAGAACAAGATGGAAATTCTCCCAGAATTCGTGAACACAAGAGGTAGAAGTATCTTTGGCTTTCAGAAGACGTGCACATTAGTGAGTTATTTACCAAAGAAAAACAGGTGCCTACTTCTAATGTGTACTATGCAGCATGACAACAAAATAGATGCAACAACTGGGGAAGAATTGAAGCCGGTGATTATAACTCTGTATAATGCTACTAAGGGTGGAGCAGATTTAGTATATGTGTACCACCTATGATGTACCAAGAACAAGTAGAAGGTGGCCGTTGGCCTTATTCTTTTGCTTACTGAAGGTAGCAGTATAAATAGTCTCGTCATCTTCAGAGCTAACAACCAGGGGGAGACCACGAGGAGAGACTTTCTGTAATCGCTTGGGAAAGCTCTTGTCAGAGACCAATTACTACACAGGGCTGGCTGTAAGCATATCAACCGACCCCTCAAAAAATCTGTCAAACGACTGGCGGAGGTCGAACAGCAAGACGATCAGTGTGTGAACCAGAGTAGTGTGCCTAAGAGAGGACGGTGCTATGGCTGTGAAGATAGCAAAACGCAGTATATTTGTTACAAATGCTTTAAGTTTGTATGCCTCAAAAAACACTGAAGTTTAATTTGTAAAGACTGCATGTAGTGTCCTCGTGTGGTAAAACAACATGTGGAAACAGTGCGTTCAAATGACATTAAGGAGACTCTCCGTTTACTTACAACGTTTTCGTACACGTTTTCTACTCATCTGTTCATACCTGGGTTTGGTTTTTGTAGCTTTCATTGTTCTACTCCGTGTGCTATGACACACGATAGTCATACTGTGTAACCATTTTTGTCCTGTATGGTATGTAAATGTTAGAATCACTGTCTAATTTGCTTATGTAGTAATAAAGGACCACAATTTACTCCAAGCCAAAGCAAAACGTGTTTGTTTACTTCATCTAGACAACATATGTGAATGTGAAACCCTTTTGTGCTACCTATCCTTAATAAAACAGACTGATACGCAGGTCGGGTCTGTGAGACCCCTCGCAGAAACGGTGGTACAAACGAACACAGTAGCAACGCAGGGTTAAGTACCATTCCTAAAATACATAAGAGTGTTTACTGAAAAGTACACAACACGACTGAAATGCTATCATCAGACAATTTTCAAAACAAGTTTAATACTGATAACAATAGTCCGATGAATACAGAACAAGAACCTTGAGGCTTCGTTAGAGCTTTGAAATAACAGTTGAACTATTATTCTGAAGTGCTAATGGTAAAATAACTCGCAAGTTGACAGTAATTTAGTAATAATTATTAAGCAGTTTTTAAAACTACAGAAATGATAATTGAAGTGTTCCAAGAGATGAACCAAAGCTAAAATAAAATTTTACCAATAAGAGCAGTTACAGAATAACAGCGGTATCACAAATACAATGACATCAGAATTAGAGGAAAACGCCTTAGCCGATAAGGCGGAAAGTATACTGTCACGACGGTCGCCTACTGGCAAACCGATCCACCGCACCGACTTTTGGGCTAAGCACGGGAGCAAAACATATTTACAACAAACAAAGTACGCTCTTGGAAGTATATGTAACAATTAAATACCAATTCAAAGCTTCCGCCGCAGTACTGGGTCTGAGTTCAGCTTTGGAGAGATCAATGAAAACACTGTCCGTTTGACCAGTACAAACGTGAAACTTATGAATGAGAAAGCGCACGACACTGGTATAGAATTCTACAGCTGCTTTCGCCTGTTCCGCTGTCTTGAAGAACTGGAAATTAATAAACATATCTCTACACGTCTATGCTTGGTACTGAGCGATTAGACACACTTCCCTTACCACTTCTAACGATAGATATTTCTAAGAATCCCATCCAGACCGCTCCTCCTACTCGTCGCATTTTCCTTTATTTCAGTTACTGTGGTTTCAAGTTGGGCATTCAGCTGCATATGTGCAACTTCAATTGTCAACCGGTTTCAATTATTACAGGCATCATCACTGGAGAAAATGCTACACTGTGAAAAATGAAAACGACGTTAATATAAAATAAGACATAATAATTTGTTCATATACATAAATGTCATGAGGAAGTACATACAAAAAGTAAAACTGATTCCAGTACGATTCTTACAGATAGTGTCATCTGTAGTTTCACTTGCCCTGTGTAGAGTATTTATTATTTACAGGTAATACTTACATCTAACTCTCTAGTTATTGGCAGAGACAGGGAGCGCTTACAGAAAGACGCTCTGAATATCTTCCGCCAAATGTTTTGGGTGAATTACATTATTTTACTTGTTCCTGCCAACTTTCTCTCTCGTAAGCCATTGCGCAAACCGGATGCAATTAGACACCATTGACCGAGAAGCTCACTTAATAGTATAATTATACAGAATATACCAATGCTACTCGTATTAGGACAGGTGGCCCAGGCTGATGTAACTTGTTATTTTGGAAAGAAATAATAAAGATGATGTAAAGAAATTCACTGCTTAAGCGTACCCGTTTCTTAGTCGTAGAAAACGTGAGCGTTATTGAAGTTTTCACTCAATTTTTATTCTTGTACAAATGCTCTTTAAAGTGTGCCACGTAGCGTTGTGTACTCACACTGAGGTGTAGTGCGACGTCTGTTAACAAAGCAATCCTTGTTATTCAGACATTATTCTAAAAGACCTGCAGTTAGATTTTACACAGAGCCATCTACACGGATCACAAATTGAAGCGCTTTTGCTTAAGCTGAGATATTTAATTTTTGAATTAATTATATTTTTTCTCTCTGTACGCGGTATGCTATACTTGTTTAAAGATTTTCAATTGTATAATTAATTGTTACGAACAGATTTACCTTGTCTAGTTACCTCACTGGAACATGTCACCATACATTTAACTTATTTTTCTTCATCTCGTAACCATTGTTGTAATTTGCCATTTAGTTCATCATTTAATGTATCACACATGTAATCTAAGTTAAATAGTTTTACACCACATTTAAACGAAACAAATCCTATCTTTTTAGTCATAAATTAAACATCAACATTTATAAGCTTTGAAAAGCAATTGAGATACTGTATAGAGGCAGAAAATTTAAAATTTTTCAACAGATAAAAATTTCACAATCACACATGTATTTATTTGCACTTCATGTTTGCGTAACAACCGAAAACCAGTTTGTGAATATTACAGGTGTCGTGTGTTTTTTCAGTTTTAATGTATAAAGGACTGTGCCAGAAACCAAGGGAAAAGCCACTTAACGCAATATCAAATTTATTTTCCCAATGGCCAGTTGAGGTACTGAAATGATTATCAAGAAGCCAGTAAACCTGTCAAGACGCAGATACATAAAAAAATGTAACGTACACCGAATGATACTGTCATCAGTTTAACATAGAATACAGGATAATACATTCATATAATCTCTACTTTAATCAGAGAAACGTAGGTAGCAACATTCCTAATCTTCGTCTACGTTATAGTCACCAATTTTGATAGCTTCTCGCAGTTCTCAAGTCTGCTACTTCTCATTACTTTCGACTTCCTTCGGTTTACTCTCAATCCATATTCTGTAGTCATTAGACTGTTCATTCCAGTTCACAGACACCGTAATTCTCCTACACTTTCAGTGGGCATAGCAATGTCATCATGTCGTCGTAACTGCCGTCTGTGTCACTTCTGCTGTGCAGCGAGCTACGTTAATTTAAGTATTAACTGTATTTTTCTTACTTGTCACTTCTTCTTCCGTGTGTTATGGCTTTTAGGAAGCTTTTAATGTCGAGTGCTAGTAATAGTGTTACATAGATTTCTTGTTTGTTTTGAATACAGTCAGAGAGACTCCCTTTAGTCAGTCATAGTGCCAGTAGTGCTAGCCTTTGTTTTGAATACAGTCCAGAGACAGGTAGTGTTACAAGAAGTGTCTAGTAACCACAGTTTAGTCAACTATTAGCCGCCTTTAGTGAATTAGCAGTCTAGTTAAAAGTTGATTAACTCTCTACAGTAAATTGATTTCTTAGGATGGATAGGATGTGTGACTGCTGTGTACGGACACAGGAGGAGCTGGCCACTGTTCGCGAACAGCTGAGCGTGTTGATGGCCGCGGTCAGCCGTCTACAGGCTGCTGCCTCGGAGTGTAGCGGCAGTGGGGAGTCTGGTGCGTCGCATGGTACACCCCAGGTGTTACATGCTTCACCCACTGTCCCTGCTGTCGAGACATCTTCGCGGGTACCGGACGCGGTTGGGCCACCCTCTCCCCAAGGGGAGTGAGGGGAGTGGCGGGTTCAGCGGCGTTCGCGGCGCGGAAGGCGGAGGGTCCATGTCGAGGCTGTCCCTGTGGCACCGCCCGCTCTGCCTGTGAGTGGACATGTGGCTGCTCCTTCAGCAAGGTCCGAGCAGGCACACGGGGGGAGGGGTTTATTAGTTATTGGGAGCTCCAAAGTTAGGCGGAAAGTTCGGGGAAGAAGACTAGTGTTCACTCTGTCTACTTGCCAGGGGGTCTCATCCGAGATGTAAAGGAGGCCCTGCCAGCGGCGATAGAGAGCACTGGGTGCACCCGACTGCAAATTTTTGCTCATTTCGGCACCAATGACTCCTGCCGTCTGGGTTCAGAGGTCATCCTCAGTTCGTACAGGCGGTTGGCGGAGTTGGTGAAGGCGGAAAGCGTCGCTCGCGGCGTGGACTCGGAGCTAACTATTTTTAGTATCGTTCCCACAACCGATCGCGGTCTTCTGGTTTGGAGCCGAGTAGAAGGCTTAAACCAGAGGCTCAGACGATTCTGCGAAAATCTGGGGTGCTAATTTCTCGACCTCCGCTATCGGGTGGAGAAATGTAGGGTCCCCCTGAATAGGTCAGGCGTGCACTACACGCAGGAAGCGGCTACAATGGTAGCGGAGTACGTGTGGAGTGCACATGTGGGTTTTTTAGGTTAGAGGATTCCCTCCCTAGGCCCAACAAGACGCCTCCTGAGACGTGGCAAGGTAGGAGTAGGCAAAATGCAACAGAGAATAACAGTATTCATGTGCTAATAGTAAACTTCAGGAGCGTCTATAGAAAGGTCCCAGATCTGCTCTCATTAATAAACGGTCACAATGCCCACATAGTACTAGGGACAGAAAGTTGGCTGAAACCAGACGTAAACAGTAATGAAATCCTAAACTCAGATTGGAATGTATACCGCAGAGACAGGCTCGACAGTGAAGGGGGAGGCGTGTTTATAACGATAAGAAGTACAATAGTATCGAAGGAAATTGACGGAGATCCGAAATGTGAGATAATTTGGGTGAAGGTCACGGTTAAAGCAGGCTCAGATATGGTAATTGGATGTCTCTATAGGCCCCCTGGCTCAGCAGCTGTTGTGGCTGAGCACCCGAAGGATAATTTGGAAAATATTTCGAGTAGATTTCCCCACCATGTCATAGTTCTGGGTGGAGATTTTAATTTGCCGGATATAGACTGGGAGATTCAAACATTCATAACGGGTGGCAGGGACAAAGAAACCAGTGAAATTATTTTAAGTGCTTTACCTGAAAACTACCTTAAGCAGTTAAACAGAGAACCGACTCGTGGCGATAACATATTAGACCTCCTGGTGACAAACAGACCCGAACTATTTGAAACAGTTAGCGCAGAACAGGGAATCAGCGATCATAAAGCGGTTAGATACAGAGGGATAGAAAAACAATTAAAATCGCTCAAAAGAGCAAAGGGCGCTGGACCTGATGGGATACCAGTTCGATTTTACACAGAGTACGCGAAGGAACTTGCCTCCTTTCTTGCAGAGGTGTACCGTAGGTCTCTAGAAGAGCGTAGCGTTCCCAAGGATTGGAAAAGGGCACAGGTCATCCCCATTTTCAAGAAGGGATGTCGAACAGATGTGCAGAGCTATAGACCTATATCTCTAACGTCGATCAGTTGTAGAATTTTGGAACACGTATTATGTTCGAGTATAATGACTTTTCTGGAGACTAGAAATCTACTCTGTAGGAATCAGCATGGGTTTCGAAAAAGACGGTCGTGTGAAACCCAGCTCGCGCTATTCGTCCACGAGACTCAGAGGGCCATAGACACGGGTTCACAGGTAGATGCCGTGTTTCTTGACTTCCGCAAGGCGTTCGATACAGTTCCCCACAGTCGTTTAATGAACAAAGTAAGAGCATATGGACTATCAGACCAATTGTGATTGGATTGAAGAGTTCCTAGATAACAGAACGCGGCATGTCATTCTCAATGGAGAGAAGTCTTCCGAAGTAAGAGTGATTTCAGGTGTGCCGGAGGGGAATGTCGTAGGACCGTTGCTATTCACAATATACATAAACGACCTTGTGGATGACATTGGAAGTTCACTGAGGCTTTTTGCGGATGATGCTGTGGTATATCGAGAGGTTGTAACAATGGAAAATTGTACTGAAATGCAGGAGGATCTGCAGCAAATCGACGCATGGTGCAGGGAATGGCAATTGAATCTTAATGTAGACAAGTGTAATGTGCTGCGAATACATAGAAAGAAAGATCCCTTATCATTTAGGTACAAAATAGCATGTCAGCAACTGGAAGCAGTTAATTCCATAAATTATCTGGGAGTACGCATTAGGAGTGATTTAAAATGGAATGATCATATAAAGTTGATCGTCAGTAAAGCAGATGCCAGACTGAGATTCATTGGAAGAATCCTAAGGAAATGCAATCCGAAAACAAACGAAGTAGGTTACAGTACGCTTGTTCGCCCACTGCTTGAATACTGCTCAGCAGTGTGGGATCCGTACCAGATAGGGTTGACTGAGGAAATAGAGAGGATCCAGCGGAGAGCAGCGCGCTTCGTTACAGGATCATTTAGTAATCGCGAAAGTGTTACGGAGATGATAGATAAACTCCAGTGGAAGACTCTGGAATAGAGACGCTCAGTAGCTCGGTACGGGCTTTTGTTGATGTTTCGAGAACATACCTTCACCGAGGAGCAAGCAGTATATTGCTCCCTTCTACGTATATCTCCCGAAGAGACCATGGGGATAAAATCAGAGAGATTAGAGCCCACATAGAGGCATACCGACAATCCTTCTTTCCACGAACAATACGAGACTGGAATAGAAGGGAGAACCGATAGAGGTATTCAGGGTACCCTCCGCCACACACCGTCAGGTGGCTTGAGGAGTATGGATGTAGATGTAGATGAAGAAATCTTATCATTGATATCCTTTCACCATGAGACGTAATGCCACTCTGTAAACTTTCTTTTATTTCCGTAATTGCTTCTTCGATGTTTAGATTGAACAGCAAGGGCGAAAGACTACATTCTCGCCTGATATCATTTTCAATACCTGCTTCTACGCACTGGGGTAGTTCTATGTATACTTAAATACATTTTAGATAAATGCAGTTTAAGTAACTGTACAAACTCGTACTGAAATTGTGGGTTCAAGTTTGTATTCTATATTGCTACTTTATCTAGTACATAGTTGTTAACGTTCTTGTTATTACGTTTATTTAGATATGAATTTGTAACCAATGTTACTTGTATTGTATTTCGGGACTTCATTATGTGATTATTCCCATTCCCTAGGCCGAGGACGGTAATCTACGTTTAATATATGCCGTCTGTGGTACATTTTGAAAGTGCCACAAATATCTAACTTGACAGGTAGACAGATGGAAATTTTTTCCTTTCATTTTGCGTTTTGCTTTTTCTTAAATTCCTTTTCCAAACATTTTTAATTGAAAAATTACTATCCACTGAATTGTTCTCTTCCTTTATATTTTAATACACTCCTGGAAATGGAAAAAAGAACACATTGACACCGGTGTGTCAGACCCACCATACTTGCTCCGGACACTGCGAGAGGGCTGTACAAGCAATGATCACACGCACGGCACAGCGGACACACCAGGAACCGCGGTGTTGGCCGTCGAATGGCGCTAGCTCCGCAGCATTTGTGCACCGCCGCCGTCAGTGTCAGCCAGTTTGCCGTGGCATACGGAGCTCCATCGCAGTCTTTAACACTGGTAGCATGCCGCGACAGCGTGGACGTGAACCGTATGTGCAGTTGACGGACTTTGAGCGAGGGCGTATAGTGGGCATGCGGGAGGCCGGGTGGACGTACCGCCGAATTGCTCAACACGTGGGGCGTGAGGTCTCCACAGTACATCGATGTTGTCGCCAGTGGTCGGCGGAAGGTGCACGTGCCCGTCGACCTGGGACCGGACCGCAGCGACGCACGGATGCACGCCAAGACCGTAGGATCCTACGCAGTGCCGTAGGGGACCGCACCGCCACTTCCCAGCAAATTAGGGACACTGTTGCTCCTGGCGTATCGGCGAGGACCATTCGCAACCGTCTCCATGAAGCTGGGCTACGGTCCCGCACACCGTTAGGCCGTCTTCCGCTCACGCCCCAACATCGTGCAGCCCGCCTCCAGTGGTGTCGCGACAGGCGTGAATGGAGGGACGAATGGAGACGTGTCGTCTTCAGCGATGAGAGTCGCTTCTGCCTTGGTGCCAATGATGGTCGTATGCGTGTTTGGCGCCGTGCAGGTGAGCGCCACAATCAGGACTGCATACGACCGAAGCACACAGGGCCAACACCCGGCATCATGGTGTGGGGAGCGATCTCCTACACTGGCCGTACACCACTGGTGATCGTCGAGGGGACACTGAATAGTGCACGGTACATCCAAACCGTCATCGAACCCATCGTTCTACCATTCCTAGACCGGCAAGGGAACTTGCTGTTCCAACAGGACAATGCACGTCCGCATGTATCCCGTGCCACCAAACGTGCTCTAGAAGGTGTAAGTCAACTACCCTGGCCAGCAAGATCTCCGGATCTGTCCCCCATTGAGCATGTTTGGGACTGGATGAAGCGTCGTCTCACGCGGTCTGCACGTCCAGCACGAACGCTGGTCCAACTGAGGCGCCAGGTGGAAATGGCATGGCAAGCCGTTCCACAGGCCTACATCCAGCATCTCTACGATCGTCTCCATGGGAGAATAGCAGCCTGCATTGCTGCGAAAGGTGGATATACACTGTACTAGTGCCGACATTGTGCATGCTCTGTTGCCTGTGTCTATGTGCCTGTGGTTCTGTCAGTGTGATCATGTGATGTATCTGACCCCAGGAATGTGTCAATAAAGTTTCCCCTTCCTGGGACAATGAATTCACGGTGTTCTTATTTCAATTTCCAGGAGTGTATGTGTTAAACCATCATGTGTCTCTTCCACTCTGATTATAATTAATACCTTGTTCACGTAACACGAGTATGAAGTGTGTGTTTTAAGTAAGTGTCGTTTCTAAAGATGACCACCAGCGCACAGCGGTCAGTAATTCGTGCATGTATGCTGAGTACCTGCTTGTACTGGCTACTCATACAGTCGTCGACTTAAGGTCGGAAGGAGTAGGTGTCGTGGAGATCATGACAAACCTGAGAGGACATTGTAGCAAAGCCGTAATTCCCCTTTCCCGAAAGAACCTATCAACTGTTGTAAGTGCGAGAGCCGAAATGCACGACGATAACTGTTATATTGCAGTCAGTGGGATAGATAACTCCTTCCTTTAGCAAGTGCCTTTGGTATGTTCCTTGCTCCCGAAAATATTAAACTTAGTGTAAATCATTCTTTAGCCCCGCACCACCTAATGTATTAAACAGAGTGCAAAGGTTTCGCAGCTGTTGCTGCTTCATAGTACCCGTGACATTTAAGTCGTCTAGATAGCTAGTACAGGTGGGTACAGGCTTGACTAACTGTTTCACGTATCTCTGACAGATTGCAGAAGCGGGAAAAGAGCAAGTCGAAGAGAATGTTGCGACACCTCATCCAACTGTATTTGGTGTTTTGTGTCGGCAATGTCGGTCTTAGAGAATTATTCTCCGCCGACAAGTCCTATGAGGATATTTTTTAGGCGTAGCTTATGACAGCTTTCTACTTGTTCCTGTAAACAGATAGTTGCTATAAGACCTCCGCATAGCCGTCGGGGAAGGCGGAGGGGGCGGAGCAATTTCGTTTCGTAACTGCTACCAGGGGGGCGTGACCCAAGCTCTTTTTTTAACTAACTGAGTCACCCTACGTCGTTGGAGTCGATCGATTTCATGATGAACGGCTACCCATGAGAGCACAAGAACGGGCCGGAATCGACGGAAAGAGAGCACCGCGTTTGGTCGCAAGGAGATATGAGCTTGGTAATCTGTGACGCACATAAGGCTAGCTTCGAATAAAGCAACACGGAGGTCGTCAAGTTCCTAGAAGGGGACTGTATCAGAGACGACGTGAACACCTCCTTTGGTGGAGAATCCAAGCAACAAGAAGGCATCTACACAGAAAATGTTAACAGCCAAGTGACTATCGACAGCAAAAAGCGTTATTGGCCTTGTGACCTTCTTGTAGGCCGTGACGATTGTGAATTAACAACGTACTGGAGGGTGGGGCTATGTCTGAGGAACCTGGAAGAGCATACGTCTGGAGGATTACAAAGTAGATGGCCGGTGTGGCCGTGCGGTTAAAGGCGCTTCAGTCTGAAACCGCGTGACCGCTACGGTCGCAGGTTCGAATCCTGCCTCGGGCATGGATGTGTGTGATGTCCTTAGGTTAGTTAGGTTTAATTAGTTCTAAGTTCTAGGCGACTAATGACCTCAGAAGTTAAGTCGCATAGTGTTCAGAGCCATTTGATTACAAAGTAGCTGCAGCTCATGTGTCCACCTGTTAACTGACTTCTTCTCAGTTATAATGTTTACAAATATTTTATTAGCCAAAGGATTTTCTGAGGGAATTACTGTCAAGTTCATGGACCATCCTGTGACACATGCGGGGACTTGTATCTGATCGTATAGATGGTTTACGGGAGATTGTTAGGAGATAGCCATCTTTTCCATAAAGGAAGCAGGACGCTCAACAATCCAGACACTTCGCACGCGCATATCCGGCAAAACAGTCGGAGCGTGACGGAAGTCTCTATTGCATAAGCCGACAGGGTTGGACTGGCTGCTCAGAGGGCATTGATACACCTAATATTGACGAATAATGACGGAGTCCATTTGGGAATGGTTTACGGATATTTCACATTCCTGAAGAGCTACGTGGAGTCTGGACATCGTCACTTGCGGTGGGGCCAAGAGGTGCTCATTGGCACCTGCACCATTTCGAACGAATGCGCGGTTGTTCAGATACCTTCTAGCGTAGGTAGTCTGGTTTGAGGGCTAATGTGCTTACATTCGGATCCAGGGCCCAGTGGACCTATACATCTCGGAAAAAGATATCTGCATGTGAGGTTTTGCATGCTGGGTTCACACAAGTGAAAGCGTATCGGCGACTCAAGATTTGTACACCGAGGAGCGAGATGACTGACCAGGTTGTTTGCGATATTGCTGAAATTCGAGTCGCAGTGGGGCCGACATGGAATATTCGCGAATAATAATCCGAAAGTAACCTGGAAATTTCTTCTTCTAAAGGGGCCGACTGGATTCGATAGAGGAGCCAACTTCTCATTCAATAAAATGTCTCCATTGATATCCGAGACAGTGAGAGGGATCATTGAAGGCATTCATTACTGACTTGAAAGCCAGTGAAGTTCTGTTTCTGCCGCTGTAAATACGAATACCGATCCTCTTTGGCATCGATAAATGGAGGAAACGCGTGTGTTCGGCTCCTATGCCTCTACTGGGTGGGTACCCTGGGTCTGCAGTTGTTATGAAAACGGTGAATTTCTTCATTTAGTAATTCGCTTTGCTGTCTTTATTGCAGTTATTGTCGTATGCTGTTGGAAAAGCTGTAGCAATTGCTGTTGCAGTAGCGGCTGTTGCTGTTGCAACAGTTTCACAAGCTTTGCTTCCATGGTACTCTCCTAAACTTTCACTTCATCGTCAGTTAATGTTACTGATATTCAACCGATTATCAAAACGATTCAAACGAAACCCAATGAGGCCAAGAAACCCAATGGGGCCAAGAACCCACGTGCGATACGAGACCATGGCGGCAGCGATGGCAGTACACCACTGACAGGGGCGCTCATCACACCTGTTAATCACGGATCTTGATGGGTCGTAGAGGGGCCTGCCCTGAGCACCTGGCTAGCAGCTTTCCGTGCGACGGCCCCTAGTTTCTGAGAAATGTAGTGTGTAATTTTTAAGCGTGTCTCCTACACTCGTAACGTTGCTCATGTTTCGACCAAGCGAGCGTAGCGCAGGTGCAAAGATTCATTTCTGGTTCAGATCCTGCCCGCGCTTATTTCTTTTTTGTTTCAAATGCGGAACAAGGAGCGGAAACCACCTCTGTGCGTAAAAAAAATATTTAACAAGGTTAGCCATTCTTTCTCTGCACACGATAACTGCGTCAGTAAAGATATTGCCTTGCTTTTATTTAGCCTAAGAAAAAAAATCGGAAAATTTGGACGGATTGTTCAAAAGAGAGTTGACTAATTTATTCATCAATTAAATTATATAATCGTGGCCTAAATGAAATCTGCGAAGTTCACGGACGTGCTGCAAGAAGAGTTTTTAAAATTTGCAACTGTACGATAGGTGCAGCAAGAGAAATTGCTTTGCATTACTTATTCGTAGGGAAGGCTGACTGATCCGACCATTATCATCAAATTTTTGTACGTGACAGGAAAATATACATCTGAACCAACAAAATTATGCCACCAAATTGTACCCCGCTTTGCCAACCCAAAGGTATTTGTTTTCTAATAGCAGGTTAAAATTTTCACGACAATAGTTCAAAATGCTACCGACTTGCTAAAGACTAGAAGATTTCGCTTCCATTGAAGATTCCATGGATATACATTCTTTAAGTCCGCATCAGTATAGTGCATCTATCAACAGATGGGGTTTCACTAGGCATGGCCTACACCTAAACAGGACTGGGAAGGGAAGATTGGTACAGCTGACTCATAAAAGTATAGGGGGTGGATCTCGGGCCACACATGGTCAGATACCTGTTGTCATAGGTAGGAAAAGAAGGTTTTTTTAGGATAAATCCAGACAACAGGTCCCCTGCCTAAAGAGTATCTCCAGCACTTTAAAAATACAGAAACAATCACTCACAAGACAGATTTTAACGCCCCAAATATCACATATACCAGATGTCACAAAGGAAAACAAACCATTGGTAAGAGTAACATGGGGAATTTCACAGACTTAACAATCCTCCGTCAAAACATGCAATCAATAAAAAATAAAATACAACTATTAAAACTTGAGCTCCGATCTTTGAAATGCACAGTAGTTTGTATTACTGAGCACTGGTGTATAGACACAGAAATCCAGCATGTAGTATTATCGTTGTATGAAAAGGCAAACTCTTACTGCAGAACTCCTTCAAGGGGTAGAATATCATGCATTTATATCAGAAAGGGAACACAGTTCAAATCAAGACATGGCCTCAGTACAGTAAGTGAAGACAAAACACTTTGAAATATCAGCTATTGAATTAACAGGGCTTGATATCACCAAGAAATTAATCATTTTGTGTGTGTATAGGTCTCCCAGTGGTAGTATGGACACTTTTTTCAATACGTTAACAGAAGTCCTAGATAAAGTCTCATGTACAAAGGTGAACATAATTCTGTGAGGGGACATTAACACTAATATCATATAATGCATCCAGTAGCACCTTCATAACCATCCTTCAAGGTTTTAGAATGTCCCTATTGGTCAATAGTGCAAGAAAAGTTACTACAACGACTTCATTAGTAATTGACATGTGGCAAGAAATACAGACTGGGAAAAATGTGATGTAGCTGTAAAAGATCTCGGACTATTAGACTATCTCTGTCACATAACAACAGTAAAATCAGTCATCGAATCATTCCATAAACTGCAAGTATACAAACGACATTCATCATAAATCAAAATAAAAGATTTTTCAAAAGAACTAGAAAAACAAAGCTGGGATGAAGTGTATAAGGAAACCAATATGAATATGAAATACTCTAAATTCTCCACATTGTTTAAATTGAACTATGAAAAGGCATTTCCAAAAGTATGCATGTCTATATGAACATCTTACAAAAACAGATGGATAACAGCAGGTATTAAGAAGTCCTTCCAAACACTGAAACACCTCAGTCCCGTGAAAATGATTCGCAATGATGCAGAATTCTTAAATTTCTATCATAGATACAAAAAGATCTATAGGAAGATACTGATTGCTGCAAAAAAGTCATTTAATTACAAAATGATATATAATGCAGAGAATAAAAGCAAAGCAATCTGGGATGTTACAAAAAGGAAAATGGGGGAGGCAAACACATTCAGAAAAACATACTGCTAAGGGAAAAGGATAAGGCTATAAATGGTCCACAACACTTAGCAAACTATGTAAACGAACATTTTTCGAGTATTGCAGAGAAGTTACAGCAAAAGTACCCTCAAACAAATACATCACCTGTAAATAATGTTGCACTAAATACAATGATGTTACATCCAGCCACAGAGAATGAAGTCAATAAAACTGTTAAAAAACTTAAAAAAAATCAGTAGGCTTAGATGAAGTACCAATTTGTGTAATGAAACAATGCACAGGGATTATACAAGGCCCTTTAACAAATATAATAAATGAATCCTTCACAACAGGGACATTTCCAGAGCAGTTAAAACAGGCAAGAGTTGTACCTTTGCTTAAGAAAGGTAATACAGAAGACATAGAAAATTACTGGCCCATTTCCCTGCTGTCACCATTCTCAAAAATAATAGAAGCAGCTATGAATGACAGTTTAATGGCTTACCTGAATAAATACAATCTTTTAAGCAAATCACAGTTTGGTTTCCAAAGTGGCAAAAATACGCAGTCAGCCATAGTAAAATTCACAGAAGTTGTACTTGATGCTCTTGATAAAGATGAGTGTGTCACAGGCATATTTTTGGACCTTTCTAAGGCGTTTGATGCTGTCGACCACAAAATTCTATTAATATAAATTAGAAGCATTAGGAATAAGGGGAGTAGCTAATGACTGGTTTCGATCATATCTAACAGATAGGGTACAAAGAGTAGAGATAACACATACTTCAAATAGATCTAAACATTTAGTAAAACACTTATCAGAACCAAAATACATTAATATAGGGGTTCCACAAGGCAGCATATCAGGACTAATACTGCTCCTAATATATATCAATAACTTTCCCAGTAGTGTTACTCATGGTGAAACAATTCTCTTTGCTGATGACAGCAATATTATAGTCACTGAGAAATCAAGAGAACTCCTTACTGAGAGAGCAAATGAAACTCTCGAGGAAGTTTATGACTGGTCAGTAAGCAATAAAGTTACACTGGACACAAAGAAAACTAATGTCATGAATTTCAGTTTGAAGAGCAAAAATTACAATGTTAAATTAAATATAGATGGCACCTCTATAGCCTGTGTAACAAATTCAAAACTTCTAGGAATGAATATTGACTCTCAGTGGAAGTAGAGTGAACTACAAAGGTACTTGCAAACAGAATGTCATCAGCATGTTATGCCCTTAGAATGCTGTTATCAGTGTGTAGCATGCGGTGTCTTTTAGTTACATATTATTCATATGTACACTCAGTTCTTAGCTATGGCATTAGTTTTTGGGGAACAAATGCACAAAATATGAATTCAGTTTTCAAACTCCAGAAAAGAGCCATAAGAATAATAACCAAAAATACTAGTCGAGGTCATTGTAAAGATCTGTTCAAAACACTGCCGATTTTAACGGCTCCATGTAAATGAATTTGCCAGTCAGTTGTACACATCAAAAATAACATTGGTAATTACTGTAAAAAAAGCTCTGTCCATGACCATGCAACGAGAGATAGACTCAACTTAAAGTTACCAAGAAGAAATAAACATAAAACTCAAAACAGCATTTTCTACCAAGAAATAAAACTGTATAATAAATTACCAAAAGAGATTAAAGAAATTTCAAAATTACACTTATTTAAAAAGGCAGCTAAAAGGTACCTGCTATGCAATACATTTTATACATTGAAGGATTAATTCTCTAAAACAGAGTATGGGTTTGACAAAAAAATGTTATACAGATAAATAATAATAATAATAATGATTGTAAAATATCCAACATTCCACATAACACCTTCACTTTATGTTTCTTTCCTTTTTTTCCTTTCTAGAAATACTCACCCCCCAGCTATGCATAGCACAATACTAACAGGTTTTCCTCTTTCTACGCTCAACATCTCACTTACTATGGAGGGATGCTGACTCAGTTTTTCAGGATAACAAATGGGAAGCTGCAGTACAGGAAATGGCCCAGAGATCACCAGTGTGTGTGTGTGTGTGTGTGTGTGTGTGTGTGTGTGTGCAGTGAGTGAAGTGTTATGAAACAATGTGTGTATAGTGTGTGGAGTGACTGATAGTGAGATATGAGTGAACAGTGTGGCATTACATTATTTAATAAGTTATTTGTAAAAAAAAGTATTGTACTCGTATAGTGGGAGTAAATCTGATGACTGTCTCTAACTAGAAGTCTGTAAATATACGTGTGTACGAATTAGCTTGTTTTAAATTGATCTAAATTTGTAAATAATTTGACATGTCCTATATCCTTGTAAAAAGAGATCTACGGATGAGTAAAGCTACTACTACTACTACTTTCACCGGAATGAACAAATAGGCGTGGTTCGCATCGAAGTTGATCGAAGAGTAAACTATCATCTTTAAACGAAGAATGTTTTCCGGTATCGCTTCCTAAAAATCGGTGTGCTTACAAGGTAGCACGAATTTATGTTTCGGTTGCATATACGACAAATACCATCCGGAATTGTGTTCTATCACAGTAAACGATGCAAGTGATGGTGCGTAAGATGGTTCTGTAATCTACGGCCTACACATTTGAAGAGAGTTTTCTGTAATTACTGATTTATTAGTGAAATCACTATGACGAAAACTATTTTTTATTAATTTTGATTGACGCATACTGTTTAATGGTATACTGAGCAATGAAACTGGAAGAAAAAGAAGTACTGGGGCAGTATCTGAACCCTTGCCACCATTTTGGTGGACGTGCCGTAGCCGCTGAGCTTCGTTTGCTTGATTGAGGCAAGAAAAGAATGTTGCAGATATCCATACAAATTCACCATCGGTTTTCTCGGAAGTTACTGCCGTCGCACGAAAAGCCACTAGCTAGTCACTCCGTGATTAAGAGACTTGATGATGCGAGTCCAATGTCGTTGTGCGGTGGAACTTCCAGAGCGACCGCCAACTCCAATTGGTCGACATGTCCCCTTGTTGGCGAAGCTTTCTCAATTCAGGTTCAGCTCTCTGTGACTATGGTTGAGTAGAATAATAGCTGAACTTACAAGGGATATTTCCTTTTTGAAGGTCCGTCAGTTGCGAAATTTAGCCCACTGTGAGAATCCAATGAATGTTTGAGCAGATGTGTTGGGCAGTGTCTCTCGTATGCCCGTCGATCGTGTCACGTCGCACTTTTCAGCTATAAGCGAGCAGTGAGCACGTCAAGTGTGAACTGCGTGTTGTCATTCGATTTCCTTTTGCTGAGGGGCTCCGTCTGATTTGAAGCAGGACGTACAGACGTTAATGATACAGGCGGTCAATAAGGAAGAGAGTGTCAACCGATAGTCTTGTTTAGCGAGTGGATCAGTTCGGTGGATAAAATCATCTACGAAAGCAGTTCAGAACAAACGATGAGGAAAGTTGTCACCAGGCACCGAACTTTTTGATGACAACGCTCGGCTGCACACTGCAGCTGCAACAGCAACTCTCTTGCAACGCTTTCGGTGGGAAGTGTTTGAACAGTCACCATCGCCATATAGAACGCACTTGGCCCTTCTGATTTTTATCTCCTTGCTCACACGAAACGCTGTCTATGAGCACAGCGTATTGGGACAGACAACGAGCTCTGTGTCAGCGTAGACAGATGGCAGACGGCACGGGCGGTTTCGATTTCGCCAACGATCGGGCCTTAGAGGGAAAACGAACAGACATTTTGGAGGTCCTTTCTGGAGCTTGCATCCACTTCAGATGAAGTTCTGCTTGCCGGAAGTCGAAACTGAGTCAGTCTGTATTCAGCCAGCCGTTGTCATGCTTGGTTTCTGACAAGTTGATGCTTTACTTTCTTTTCTGATGCCATCACCTCAAACTAATTTTCATTAGAAACAACCTGTGAGTAAATTTAAAATAAAATTATGGAATTATACACACAATACACTAAAAATAATAGATATGCTTTTCCCAAATCATACTCTAGAATTTTACTTTACTTTATCAGAGTCTTTAACAAGCAGCTACATGATAAAATTAAAATTATTCGACCTCTGCAAAAGCCCCCTTTCACATGTTTCATGCTTTGCATACTACATAAATTTTGTTGTAAAATAGAAGAAAATTTGAGAGAGGACAAGTTACTCTCTCACCTAATTGTCGTATACATAAAATTATTAAAGATTTTATTACAACTTGACGCACCTTGAGTGAATCTCTAGGGAGTTAACAGCCTGAGCAGACGTTGATGAAGCATGGTGAGGTGCTAAGAGAATGAAGCATTTTTATGGTTCTTAGCTTGTAGAAATGGAATTTTGGGAGTTGAAAAGACCCACAGCCGTACAGAGCAGACAGGGCAGCCCCTCCAGAACACAGGTCTCCAGCAGAACAATGTCGAGCTACCTGCATTGGCGCCAGCCGAAGCCTGGGCTGGGGGTGACAGACTGAAGGGACGCATCTACACAGCGGAGTCATAAACCGGGCATTGTGTGCAGCGCCACGTGTAATAAAAATTAACAAGTTTTCATGTTTGCGGATGGCCGGTGTGGCCAAGCAGTTCTATGTGCTTCAGTCTGCAACCGCGCGACCGCTATCGTCACAGATTCGAATCCTGCCTCAGGCATGTATGTGTGTGATGTCCTTAGGTTAGTTAGGCTTAAGTAGTTCTAGGGGACTGATGACCTCAGATGTTAAGTCTCATAGTGCTCAGAGCCATTTGAGCCATTTTTTCGTGTTTACCGATACTGCAAATGGACCTGTGACCCTCTTCCATCGGCCGCCTCAGTTGTATAAGAAACCCCAGCATCTGAGAAACGTTTAGAGATAGAATCTTTATTACACCTGGTAGCTAACAAGCTCCAAGGCACAGGCGATTTACATAAAGATCTATAAGAAGTATCTGTTCGCTTGTTGCCATATAAAGTGATGGGACTTCAGAGAGAAACATCTCCTCCCCTTGGCGAAAACTTAAAAAAGCCAGTAATTGAAGGTTTCCTTTGTTTCAAGAGACGCAGGTTTAGTAACCCTTCCTGTGGTTCGACGTGAGTTTGTGCTGTCCTGTGGGAGAGCCTGTAGTGCCATATGATTCGCTCAATCTGGCGTGAAGGCGGTGTCGTTTGTGAACTTTGTGGGGAAACGGATCCTTTTTTTTCTGAAGAGATGTGAAGCACTGGGGTGCTGGACTTTGGTCTGGTAAGGGGACTTTTGGTCGATGCTCTGGCATGTGTGGTTCTTGCTTGGGACCTGTCCTGAGACTGACTTTACTTGCGAGTAGGTTAGACTGGGGAGCCTGTGGCGAAGCCCTTACTGTACCGGCAGTGTGACTTCAAACGTGTCCAACTACTCGTTTTATGAGGGCACACTTATTCGTTTTTGGTTTACCAGTCTTGATGTTTGGTATCCTCGTGTGCTCTGTCGGATAAGTGAGCCATATTGGCCCTTGCACGACCAGCGAACAGGTCTACCGTGATATCAGGGATCTGGCAGAGAGTAAATTGCGATCCATCTGTCTGATCGCTAGACGATGAGATTTTGCATTTTTTTCGTGGCAGCGATCGATTCACAGGTGTCGCCTCACGTCTCGCCTCCGTGATGCCAGCTGCAAGTTACATCGCCGCACGAAGCAAACTGGGTAACATACTGCTGCTCCAGCCCCTGCCAGGGCGTACAGGTCTCAGTTGCCACTTGCTCTCAGCTACACCTATGTACTGTGACTACAATGGATTTCATCAATCAAAGTCTGCCCATAATCAGATCAAATCAGATTGCGCTATCCACATTCTTAGGGGCAGGGTACTTGACTTACTTCTACCACCCAGGATCATTGACCACTACGGTCTTAAACCACCTGTTAGTTGATTACGGTATTCAATCATAACTTGTTAAGCCTAATTTATGTCTGTCTTTGTTTTGGGAAAATAAATGTTGTTATTAAACTAAATTTTGCATATACTATCAATCATTTTATATAATCAGCCCCAGAGGTTAAGTTTAAAATTAAGAAAAAGAACAATCACCCGGTCTAAGGCGCTGCAGTCATGGACTGTACGGCTGGTCCCGGCGGAGGTTCGAGTCCTCCCTCGGGCATGGGTGTGTGTGTTTGTCCTTATGATAATTTAGGTTAAGTAGTGCGTAAGCTTACGAACTGATGACCTTAGCAGTTAAGTCCCATAAGATTTCACAGACTTTTTTTTAACAATCGCCAACTAATGACTGCCTTAACGGGTACGAATTCCTCCATTTGGAAGGAGTTCGGTGATACTACCACTCAGCTCCAAGGAAGCCACGACGAAGGACCTATGGCGATGGTCAAACTAGAAAAGTATTTATTTGAGTCACAAGCTACATAAACGAAAGACGTTTCGCGTCATCCCAGTTCCCAGAACTCCTAAAGATAGACGTTTATTGTGGCTATTGTATCAGAGACGCAGTACATTCGACTGTTCAGGCATATCGGTAAACCTGCCCAAAGACGTAAACAACCACACATGAGCAATACCTATTAGACGGAGGGGGCCCGACAGCCGATCAGTTCCAGTCTTTCCACCAGGAATGAGGTACACGGCTGTTGTTGTCTGTAGTTCAAGCGTGCCTAGATGGTCAATATCGCAGTTCGATAACGTCCGCATCGTTACTTTGTGCCATAAAGGGCTCTCAACAAGGGAAGTGTCCAGGCGCCTCGGTGTGAAATAAAGCGACATGAACTGTTGATGACATACTTCGCTCAGGCCGCTCAAGGGCTACTACTGCAGTGGATAACCACTACCTACGGACTATTGCTCGGAAGAACCCTGACAGCAACAACGCCACCATGTTGAATAATGCTTTTCGTGCAGCCCCAGTACGTCGTGTTACGACTCAAACTGTCCGCAATAGGCTGCATGATGAGCAACTTCACTCTCAGTGTCCATGGCGACGTCCAACTTTGAAACCACGACTCCATGCCGAGCGGTACAGATGGGCTCAACAACATGCTGGATGGACCGCTCAGGATTGGCATCACGTTCTCGTCACCGATGAGTGTCGCATATGCCTTCAACCAGACAATCGTCGGAGTCGTGTTTGAGGCAACCCGCCGGCCGGGGTGTCCGTGCGGTTCTAGGCGCTACAATCTGGAGCCGAGCGACCGCTCCGGTCGCAGTTTCGAATCCTGCCTCCGGCATGGCTGTGTGTGATGTCCTTAGGTTAGTTAGGTTTAAGTAGTTCTAAGTTCTAGGCGACTGATGACCTCAGAAGTTAAGTCGCATTGTGCTCAGAGCCACTTGAACCATTTCTTTGAGGCAACCCGGACTCAACGCCTTAGACATACTGTCTAGCGAGTGCAGCAAAGTGAAGGTTCCCTGACGTTTTGAGGTGGCATTTTGTGGGGCCGACGTAGGCGGCTGGTAGCCATGGAAGGCGCCGTAACGGCTGTACTATAGGTGAATGCCATCCTACGACCGATAGTGCAACCACATCGGTAGCATATTGTCGACGCATTCTTCATGGACGACAATTCGCGCCCCCATCGTGAACATCTTGTGAAAGACTTCCTTCAGAATAACGACATCGTTCAACTAGAGTGGCCAGCATGTTCTCCAGAACATGCCTGGGATAGATTGAAATGGGCTGTTTATGGACCCACCCACCCTTCTTCGGGAGCTACGCTGAATCGCCGTTGAGGAGTGCTACAATCTGGACCAATAGGGCCTTGATGAACTTGTGGATAGTATGCCTCGACGAATACAGGCATGCATCAATGCAAGAGGACGTGCTACGGGGTGTTAGAGGTACCGGTGTGTACAGCAATCTGGACGACCTCCTCTGAAGGTCTCTCTCTATGGTGGTACAACGTGCAATGTGAGGTTTTCATGAGCAATAAAAAGAACGGAAATGATGTTTATGGTGACCTCTATTCCAATTTTCTGTACAGGTTCCGGAACTCTCGGAACCGATGTGATGCAAAACTTTTTTTGATGTGTGTATTTGCCTACAAGTAGCGATTTCTTGAAGATGTACGCAGTGCTTCATCAGTTTGTTAACATAAGTTCATATATTCCAGCTACATTTGTGATCTGAGTGTGTAGCTTCTCAAAATGGGGAAAGATACCCAGAGAGCAAAGAAATATACTGATATCGTCTGAAGTTGCTCAAATTCTTTTCGTAAATCATAACACTGATTCGTTCCTTTCTCTTAGGCACAAATGTTGTCATATTAACTACAAACGACAATAGCATATGATTTGAGGATGTTGAAAATTAACTTCATTTCAGTAGTCGTTTTTCAATGTGTTTCGTTTCCGGTAAAATTATGAAAAATTGGAAAATTAATTTTATTTTCACAATTTTCCGACTTGATAAAAATATTCACAACATTTTTGTGATTTTTTTTCACTGAAGACGAAATGTAGAACTTTTCGGAAATTCTAAAACTGGGAGAGACGCAACCAAAAATTGTGGTCCTATTTCTACTCATATGTTATTTTCGAAGGCGCCTTACTTTCATTTACTTGAGTAAGTTAATGGTGAGTGATGAGCCATGACAAACACTTAGTTCATAACAGTGAGTGACCGGTTCTGATCCGATTCCTGAATAGGACGATGCTGCCCATCTCTAGCGATTAGAGCTGACAGGCTAATACTCTGCCGGAAAAAAATCGGAACGCTAAAAGATAATTAATGTTGAGCAACGAAATTTCGAGAATACATTTGCCTAAGTAATATATTTAGGCGTTTAACATAGCAAGACCACCGGCTCTTAACTGCGAGGTAAGTCAATGGAAATGTGAAATGCTGGTACATTAAACCTTTCGGAGTTGTAAGCATGTATATACGTCCTGCTATGCCGTTCGCCAGGTGCCATAGGACGTACGTACTCGCGCTGCTTCGGTTTTCCTTGACTCCTATGGACATCTAAATCATCAACCTCTCACTGCTGCGGTCGAGTTACTTCCGTATCTGGGAGAATAAAAAAGTTTCGAGTATTTATCTTTCAACGTATATGCCTCATTAGGTGTTGTCCTTTGCAAAATACCCAGTTTCGCTGTCTTACGTCTTTTATGAGATATGATCATTGTTATGACCACATGTTTCGCGATGGACACTAATATGGTTCAAATGGCTCTGAGCACTATGGGACTTAACTACTGAGGTCATCAGTCCACTAGAACTTAGAACTACTTAAACCTAACTAACCTAAGGACATCACACACACCCATGCCCGAGGCAGGATTCGAACCTGCGACCGTAGCAGCAGCGCGGCTCCGGACTGGAGCGCCTAGAACCGCACTGCCACCGCGGCCGGCGGTGCAGTAAAAATGACAGATAATGGAAGAGATGTGCAGTTCATTATCGAGTGAAGATATTAGACTTTAAGTGTGGAAAAATCACATTTTTCACCAAACTGTTTTCGAAAAATCGGATGATAAGTATTTTATAGCACAATAGTTAAAATCACCAGATTGACGCACACTTTTTCAGACATGGTACGCAGAGTATGCACGACAGTGTTCCTGCTGTCGTACAAAATCAAGTTTCAGGTGGATGAACACAGTTATCAAATTTATTTTATGTCACACAACTCTTTCTTGGTGTTGCGATTTTTTTCCGTCAGTGTATAAGTAAAATGACTGATATTACAAGAGTCAGGTAATTTCAAGCATATCTAAAGTTACAGCCGAAAGTTTGTTTTACAGGAGATCCAGCCTCTATTATGTGAAATTTTACGTTACTAAGGACAAAGAGCCCTCCTCCAGAAGCAAATAACTGGTTGTAAAACGAAGGTTTGATATCGAACTTGAGACAAGAAGCAGTCACCAGTTGTGGCGTCAGTAGAGGGGCCGAGATGGTAAAGGTAACCTCCACGACGGTGGGGTATGGTAAACGTTATTGAGAAACCGAAACTGCCAATTAACAATAAAATTAAAACGATTATTTATTTATAACGTAAATTACTCTACAGGGGAACCGAAATTGGACTTCTGAAGCTTGTGTGATTTTATACAAGTAGATTATGCGGATGACGTTACTACCCAGCAGTAATGTTTGGTAGGCTACTAGAGTAATAAAGCATTCCAAGCTACTGGAAAAAAGGTACAGGTCTTACAGCAGCCCTGTTTGGGTGGTCTGCCGCTGCTGTTAAAGTTATGTCTGTGTTAGTGCGGTCTGTCTTTAACAGAATTACAGAATTAATTTTATAATGGGTTACTACAAACAATTAATATACAGTAAAATTTCCGCTGTGGGAATCAATAAAGATTCTGCAAACTGCGACGATGTGATACCTCGTTCAGTTCGTCTATAAGTTCTAAGAATGGCAACCATGATTACAAAATGTATTTCAGTGTGCCTGAACTGTCATCTTATGAGTAAAATGAAGCTTACGGACTACGAGACAACTCTGTGAATGAATAAATAACTTCCCAATAAACAGAGTCCTGGGAAGAAAGTGAGATTGATGAAATAAACTTAGGCTGTCTGCAAGAATAGTTGCTCACGATATATATAATTGCTTAAAAAAATTATTACATGACACAGTTGCAGCTATTCGCTGTTTTAACAGGGTGTTTCACTTTCTTTACACTGTGTGATTAAAAGTATCCGGACACCCTCAAAAACATACTTTTCTCATAGTAGGTTTATTGTTCTGCCACCTACTGCCAGGTAGTCCATATCAGCGACCTCAGTAATGATTAGACATTGAGAGAGAGCAGAATAGGGCGCACCGCGGAACTGACCGACTTTGAACGTGTTCAGGTGATTGGACGTCACTTGTGTCTTACGTCTGTACGCGAGATTTCCACACTCCCAAACATCCCTAGGTCCACTGTTTCCGATATGATAGTGAAGTGGAAACGTGAAGGGACACGTTCAGCATAGAAGCGTACAGGCCGACCTCATCAGTTGACTGACAGAGACCGCCGACAGTTGAAGAGGGTCGTAATGTGTAATAGGCAGACATCTATTCTGACCATCACACAAATTCCAAACTGCATCATGATCCACTGCAAGAACTATGACAGCTAAGCGGGAGGTGAGGAAACTTGGATTTCATGGTCGAGCGGCTGCTCGTAAGCCACACATCACGCCGGTAAATGCCAAACGATGCCTCGCTTGGTGTAAGGAGCGTAAACATCGGACGATTGAACAGTAGAAATGCGGTATAAGTAATGCCTATCTAGATATGTCTCTAATTATATGTAGGCAGCATATGAAGAGGCCTGTAACGCAAGTGAAGTACAGTATGTTATTTTTTACCAACGACTACTAATTATTTCAGTCGTTGCAGATACAGACTATGCAGCCAGTTCCTTACCGACTTCACTACCAAACTTGCAGTATATGTTTCTATTTAAAACTGGCCACCTGTCATCAAAAACAGCTGACGACGAGAATCGTAACAGGAAAAACGTTGTATGGAGTGATGAATCACAGTACACAAAGAGGCGATCCGATGGGAGGGTGTGGGTGTGGCGAATGCCCGGTGAACGCCATCTGTCAGCGTCTAAAGTGTCAACAGTAAAATTCGGAGTCGATGGTGTTATGGTGTGGTCGTGTTTTTCATGGAGGGGGCTTACACTCCTTGTTGTTTTGAGTGGCACTATCACAGCACAGGGCTACGTTGACTTTTAAGCACCTTCTTGCTTCCCAGTGTTAAAGAGCAATTCGGGGATGGCGATCGCATCTTTAAACACAATCGAACACCTGTTCATATTGCACGGCCTGTGTTGGAGTGGTTACAGGACAACAACATGCCTGTGATAGACTGGCCTGCACAGAGTACTGAACTGAATCCTATAGGAAACCTTTAGGATGTTTTGGAAAGCCGACCGACATCGATACCTCTCCTCAGTGCAGCACTCCGTGAACAATGGGCTGCTATTCTCTAAGAAACCTAGCAGCACCTGATTGAACGTACGCCTGCGAGAGTGGTAGCTGTTATCAAGGCTAAGGGTGGGCCAACGCCATATTGAATTCCAACATTACCGATGGAGGGTGCCACGAACTTGTAAGTCATTTTCAGCCAAGTGTCCGGATACTTTTGATCACAAAGTGTATAATAGGTCTACAGGTTTGCTTTCGCCGTTTCTTCTCGAAGTTCGAGCATTTATTGCGGAAAAGTTAAAAAAATTTGCAAGTATTGGTCATTGCTGGCCACCACGTTTCCCATCTTTCGATAAGCATACGAATTTCGAGGCGCAAGAACTGGGTGTCTTTTGAGGATATCGATTAATCAGCCCATTTTGCACTTTTTCATATAATCAGAAGTGCCGGTACGTCAGGCCCTGTGCTGTTGATCGAAAAAGCTAGTAATCACAGGGGTTATGTCTGGAGTATACGGCAGATGGGAAAGGCTCCCCATTTCAGCGTTTCCAGGTACGTTTCGACGGGTTTTGCTACGTAGGATCCTACACTGTCATGCTGGAAAATCATCTTTTCATGTCTGTCGCTGTATTGTCGCCGTTTGTCTTTCAATGCTCGACTCAGACGCATCAACTGCCTTCGACAACGATTTCCTGTGATTGTTTCCGTCGGTTTCAGTAGCTTCGCAAACCTTCTATCTTCCACTGCCATGCCGGTCTTCGACGTCAGAATCACCTTCCTTGACGCCTTGTAAACATTCTCTGCACGTTCTTCCGCTAATAGTTGCCTCACCATAGGTATCACTCAGCATCTTATGAGTCTCAGCCGCAAATTTGTTCATATTACAGCAGAAAACTGAACTTACCGCAAATGACGAGACCTGGCACGTTAACATAGTGAATCGAGAAAAACTTTACAATGCTATCACAAGTGGTCTAATATTTTCATGGCGCTATGTTTACAAATGCCTGAGATTATTGTGACACTTATGACCTACCATCTGCATCACCACTTGCCGCGACTGCCATCGCCGCCTGCTGTGGCCGAGTGGTTCTAGGCTCTTCAGTCCGGAACCGCACGACCGCTGCGGTCGCAGGTTCGAATCCTGCCTCGGGCATGAATGTGTGTGATGTCCTTAGGTTAGTTAGGTTTAAGTAGTTCTAAGATCTAGGGGACTGATGACCACAGATGTTAAGTCCCATAGCGCTCAAAGCCATTTGAACCATTTTATACTGTCATCTATCGCCAACGGCGGAAGCGAAGTTATAGACCTAATATAAGAAATGATTAATCGAGTGTCAAGTACATTTCACAGAATGTGACCGATTCCGTAGAACTATAAACATCAAAAACGAGCAAAACTACTGTTACGGAATTTTTAATTGTGTTACCTATGGACTACTCGTCAGCTGATCCTTAAACTATTTCTTTGAAATAAAATTTCACACTCCCAAATGTAATTCCCAAAACGAAAATCAAAGGAGAGAGCCAGACTTGAATGGAAACTGAAGGCTACATCCATTAGAAGGTGAGTGGGGCAGGGTTCCGCACTATACCCGTACTTGTTCAACGTGTGCACTGAGGCAGTCGTGCCCAAATTTAAGCGGAAGGCAGAAGGCACCAAAATCAATGGACAACAAATCCATTGTAAGAGGTTTCCAGATGATATTGCATTAATGGCAGATTCGGAGAAGGAACTTGATAAAATGCTGCGAGATTTATCGACGCTAAAGGAAGGATAATTGAAACTAAATACTTCAAAAATGAAGCAATAAGAGTAGAAAATGTAAAGGAGAGACCCGAACAGACATCAAGAAAGTAGCCTGCATTTGGACTTTCTCGAGAGATGACGTTTCCTCCTTTATGGAACTACAGCAGCAAGTCTGTGCTGCCTACGTCAGTGATGCTGCTTTGGAAGCAATGTCGCCACAGAAATCGGAAGGAGAGCTACCCTCCCTCAACGGGCCTCCTGACGAACAGGCACATTAGTCTCAAAACTACGAAAGAATTCTTCAAAACATTTGTCTGTAGTATTATATTATATGGCTGTGAAACATGGGTCGTGAAGAAACATGATATGCGACGCCTGGAGGCAACGTGAAAGTGGAGAAGGATGCTGAAAATAAGTTGGAAAGAGAAAAAGTTGAACGTGGCTTCTCAAGGAAGCAGGTGAAACAAGAAAATCGACCACTACCATAGATCGGAGGAAAATTAGAATAAAATTCATTTCCCACACGATGCGCCAAAACTAATTCTTGACCACAATGTTCGAGAGAGACTTTTTAGGGGAGAAGGGAAGAGAAAGATCGCCAAACAATCATTTCGTTCTATGATGGGTAGTGTTAAATTCAAATAGCATTCTGACTTTAACATTGGTTCAAATGGCTCTGAGCACTATGGGACTTAACAGCTACGGTCATCAGTCCCCTAGAACTTAGAACTACTTAAACCTAACTAACCTAAGGACAGCACACAACACCCAGCCATCACGAGGCAGAGAAAATCCCTGACCCCGCCGGGAATCGAACCCGGGAACCCGGGCGTGGGAAGCGAGAACGCTACCGCACGACCACGAGATGCGGGCTCTGACTTTAACAGCGATGAGGCCTAGCCTTTAGAAAATAATAACGATGGGTCACTAAACTGCCCATACGACCATTAAAGTGTCTAAACTTTTCTTATAGAATATGCCCATTAAAAGCCGAAAACATTTCATAATACGTCCGTTGATTCTTTACAGACGGGCAGTTAGCCGCAGTCTCACTTTGTAGTTTTTTTTCACAGGATACGAAGTTTGCTCGTTTATGGAGGTACAAGAGCAAGTTTTTCTGCTTACGTATCTGCTCTGCATGCCATATTTGAGTCCCCTCATATGTTGGGGAGGAAAAGGAATGAACTTTCCTCCTTGTTGGAGAACTTTAAGTGCCATGGAGTAGTTCTGCAAAACATCGGTGGAATATATTTGTTAACGTCGTTTGCGAGAGACGAAATAGCCTTCAGTGTATTTACCTCAGCTGCTGAGGAATAACAGCGCTGTAGATAAATGGGCTTTTCCAACATTTTGTCTTTTATTCGAGATCATCGCAACATTCATGTAAAGACCTTTTATGTGGATTTACTATTTATTCCGTCTGCCTGAAACAACATTTTACTTGAATAAAAAACACTGCAAAGTATTACTGAAGCAATATCATTGTATGAAGAGACATATTGTGACGTAGTTTTATTGTTACTTCTTTGTGACATTTCTCAATACGTTTTTAAGTTCGGTCAGTACTTTTCTGTAATTCCAGCGTTTATAAAATCTTGCTTAACGTCAGTGCACAATGAACACTCTTCAGTTACGTTACCAGATATTCTTGAAAATTTTAAATCGGGTTGTTTGTTTACAACTTAAATCATACGGGATTAGTTTAGAATTATTTTGGTTATTCTCTTTGTACCCCAGTTCTTCTGTTCTTGCTTTAAATTATTCACAATATATTCTGTTTTAGTATTCACATTAGCTTCAAAATTTAGTTGAGGTGTCATCCTCTAATGTATCATAAGTAAATTTTCAGTTATGGACTTGGAGTACTAGGATATCGTAATGAAAAATTTTTCGTGTCCAAGCAATTTATAACGGAAAAACGACAGTCATGTGCTTCCACTACCAAATGTTACCTTAGCAATGAGAAATGATTAGTCTCCCAGGATCATGCCTGCACCTGTCATTTTTATTAACTGGTGTTTTAAATTAATTCTGAGGGTTAAATCACATTTGATTGACCCAAAGATTCTAATAATTCAGACGGGATGTCGTAGCCTCCACGTGCCTTTTTTCGCTATACCTGTAGGTGATATTGTGGTTAGTCAAATTCTTCTCGCAGTAGTGCGACCGCCATTTCCCTTTCCGCAATATTTTCTTCAGATTTCTTGCCTATATACAGACCTTCAATATATTTGCTAGCTTTCAGATTTCCCTTGTTTGTCTAATACTGGAATGCCTTCAGGACTCTCTATATACTGCTGCTCTTCTTTCCTCCAAAGGTTTCCTCAAGTTTCCATTGCGGAGCGAATATCATTCCCAGGGACATGCATATTTCTGCAACTCTGAAATTCTAGCAATTCCAATTTTGCCATTTTTATCCTCCTGCCAGTCTCATTTTTAGATGTCTATATTCCATTTTGCCTGCTTTGTTTGCAGCATGTTTATATTTTCTGATTTCATCACTTAAATTAAGTACCACCTTAAGGATCTTGTCTTCTACCTAGTTGATCTTCTGCCGCCATTGCTATTTCATCTTTCAAAGGTATTATTCATTGTCTGTTCCATATCTTTCATCTATTTCAGCCAGTCGTATCGTTATGCTCAATACGAAACGGTCAACTCTGGTTATTTCAGTTCATCCAGGCATCATTTTAGTTTCTTACTTTTGAATGACCTGTTCAGCTTTAGTTCGCCTTTTATAAAGAAATGTGACCAGAGTCCGCGTTATGAAATGTTTTGCGTTTTAGATGTCGGGTTTTCAAGTCTTTCTTACAATAACATAATCTGTCTGAAATCTTCCGCTGTCTTTAGACACCGTGAGAGGTAGCGAAATAGTTAGTACACTGGACTGTTATTCGAAAGGACGACGATTCAAACCCGCGTCAGGCCGTCCTCTTTTAGGTTTTAAGTAATTTCCCTAAGTCCCTTTGGTCAAACGCCGTGATGGTTCCCTTGACAGGGCACGGCCGATTTCCTTCTCCATTCCTCCCTGAGCCGAAGGGCTCGATGACCTGGCCGACTGATCCACTCCCCCAAATCAACCAACCAGCTGTCTCTAGGTCACTTCCGCGTACATAACCTCCATTGATGGTCCTTCAATAATGTGTTAGTAGTGATTAAATGGGGCTCTGTGCAAATATCCTTTCTTTCAGTCCTTTCGTCCTTTCATTTTACGCTATAACTTTTCCTTCCCTTCCTTTCCGTAGCACGGAATGTTAATCCCCACCACAATTAAATTTGTATATCCCTTGAGTATCTTAATAATTCCTTTTATAGCAACATCAACTCTTCCAGTCTCATCTCCAGAACTAGTACGCGTTAGACTAGCGAGACAGGAAAGACTGGAAAGAGAAAGAATATCCGAAGGTCACAGCTCAGTATACGTTTGTAGCCTAATGTTTGCTGTCCTCTTCGCACAAACAGGTGATCTGAAACTTCCTGGCAGATTAAAACCGTGAGCCAGACCGAGACTCGAACTCAGGACCTTTGCCTTTCGCTGGCTAGTGCTCTACCAACTGAGTTACCCATGCACGACTCACGCCGTCCTCACAGCTTTACTTCTGCCAGTATCTCGTCTCCTACCTTCCAAACTTTACAGAAGTTCTCCTGCGAAACTTGCAGAACTAGCACTCCTGAAAGAAAGGATATTGCGGAGACATGGCTTAGCAACAACATGGGGGATGTTTCCCCAATGAGATTTTCACTCTGCAGCGGAGTGTGCGCTGTGAGGAGGGGGCATGAGTCGTGTCTGGGTAGCTCAGGTGTTAGAGCAATTTGCCCGCGAAAGGCAAAGGTCCCGAGTTCGAGTCTCGGTCCGACACACAGTTTTAATCTGCCAGGAAGTTTCATATCAGCGCACACTCCGCGGCATAGTGAAAATCTCATTCAGGTGATCTGAAGATATCTTCACTGTCTGCTGGAGTATTAAACAGCGATTCTCAATATAAAGAGCAGCTTGACTCCAGCTGGTTGTCATTAAAGTTATAGTGTAACATCTACAGTATATCAAGTTTGGTATTCTGTTTGATAATTTACTTATAAATTTTACTATACGTTTGTTGCTGGAAGAGACACCTATGTTGATATGGATACAGGGACGCAACATGATTCAGAATGGCGAATGACGGATAGACTACCAGTGGCTGACTATGTAACTGGATTACGCCAGTAAAAAAGGTTAGATGACCATTCTTTGCATACCGTTCTTGAAAAGTGATCGATTGTTACTGTCTCTAACCACACATCATGACAGAATGTACTTTGTATTCTTTCGATGATAAGTCTAATAATCAATTTAAGGTAAGGATAATGTATTATTACAATCCGCTGAGCTCATGGTTTGTAATATGCCCGAACGATCGAGAGGTACGGTTTGGGACAGAGAGACGATGACTCACGCCGAAGTGTGCACAGAAACACAGGAAAGTGTGTCTTGACTTTATTACATGAAAGGTACACAGCGGGCCTTCTGGTGAACTCGGCAATGGCGCCGCACACGGTGCGTACGTAGGTCAGCGCCAATGCCAATGCCGGAAATTGCAACTACTGTGCCCCGTCGTCCAGCCTTGCCGACGTGGTGCCCCTGTTCACGCCACGGCTGAGTCGCCACCTCGTGCTTTAGCTGTGGCTATAGCGCCGAAAACAGCTGACTGCTCCCTGAAGTGCGCCTCGTGGATCCCATGTAGAGTGCCGAAGGGAAACAGTCGGCCGCTGTCGTTGTAGTGAGCCTTAGCAGTTCTGACCATCCACCCATAGAAACTCTGGAGCCCACGAGTCCGTGCTCCAGCCCCACCCCGGCGCACGGCAGCTTGCAGTCCGCTGGAGGAGGTCACCCAGAGAGCGGAGGCCAGAAGCCACCTCGCTCCGCGGCACGGAGGTTGGGGGTAGCTTCAGCGTGCCGGTTGGCCGCCGATCTCCACCACTAGAAAGTCGCCGTGGTTGGCCTGCAACTTAAACATTCATTTTCTCCGGTTCTAGAACGGACAGGATGGTGACACGACTACCTCTTTTGAGCCTCAGGGCCCATTTATTTACACCTCTTTTCCCGCGCCTGTGGCGTAGTTTCTCTGGAGAGGGAAGTGGAGTGCTGTTTTAATTCAGTTTCAGCTCTCCTCGGCCCACTTCGGCCCCTGCACGTATGTCACTAGGCGCCGTTGTAACTGCATGGTACGGGTTCTTCAAATGGTTCAAATGGCTCTGAGCACTATGGGACTCAACTGCTGTGGTTATCAGTCCCCTAGAACTTAGAACTACTTAAACCTAACTAACCTAAGGACATCACACACATCCATGCCCGAGGCAGGATTCGAACCTGCGACCGTAGCAGTCCCACGGTTCCGGACTGCGCGCCTAGAACCGCGACACCACAGCGGCCGGCTACGGGTTCTTCACATCATGTCAGTGCCCTGTGCTGCCCTAATTATTTCACACTTGTATCACTCCGCGAGACCGCTACGGTCGCAGGTTCGAATCCTGCCTCGGGCATGGATGTTTGTGATGTCCTTAGGTTCGTTAGGTTTAACTAGTTCTAAGTTCTAGGAGAATAATGACCTCAGCAGTTGAGTCCCATAGTGCTCAGAGCCATTTGAACCATTTTTTGTATCACTCCCTGCTGGGCCATGGCTTCTCACCTGTGAGTTGTGTCGTAAATCTGCCTGGCTGAATTGTCTGCTAAATATCAACATTATCTGCTTCTGTCATCGATGTGCCAATCGGTCCCTTAACAACTATGTTCCAGCCGTATCTGCGTGAAATTTGCAGGAATTACTCAAATCCACGCCTGTACTTATTCGTGGCGCTGCAGTATGAAATTGAATTTGTGAATCAACTACCAAAATGTCGAGAAAAATCCATCCTAGATATTGCAGATCAATGGAACACAGTCCGGATATGTATGAAGAAGACCGAAAAAAAAAGCAATACGTAACCGAAGTAACATTTACTTAGATATTAGAGCTATTGCCTGCAGGAAACGCTGTGATCGACAGTAATTAATTTACAGATAAACCATCAAATGTGGCTTGTTATTTAATATCAGATTCGTTCACCCAGTGAGAGCTTTTAGAGGTATTCATTGCCTCACGGCAATACGCAGAAGCCTCACAGCTCAGCAGCATAGTCGGACACCACTTTTACTCAGCCAGCGAGACAGATCATGAAAACGAACAAGATTCAAATATTCAATTTAGTGACGAAGGAGAGATAAAAGATACGTAAAATAAGTCTGCTAGGAGGAACCATCGCCCACAATTTATGGAGATTTCTGTATACCTTTGGAGCACACGTAATTCTAAGGACTGTGAGATAATTGTGAAAGGAGAGAATAGAACATAGTGAGATGTGGTGCTGTCAAAGAATACTGACAATTAGTTGGAATGATAGGAAAAGGTTCTCTACATTATCAGCAGAGGAAGGAACATATGGAAAACACCGAAAAGAAGAAGCGACTCGAGGTAGGACATCTAATAAGACATCAGCAAATAGCCACCACGGTGCTAGAGGTAACTGTAGAGGCTTAAAACTGCAGGGGATGAAAGATATTGGAATACTTCCAACAAATAATTGAGGACTTTTTGCGCAACTGCTGCAATAGGATGACGATGTCGGCACAAGAGAGGAAATCATGGAGTGACACTCCAAACCAGGAGGAAGACTGATGACTCACAAAACTAGATATTTCAGAGGTTACAGCAGACAGAGCACGTAATGCTGACATATTCATATTACGGCTAACAGTGGACAGAATACGTAATGCAGAGATCTTCGTGGGATTTGCCTTTCTCTTTCCTCAAGTTTATTCCGTAGTATGAAATCCTCTATTCTCATTATTTGCAAAATGTATTTCAGCTTTGTGACAGGATTCCCATCCTGTCCCCTGTTAACCCATGTCGTTGCGTTGTCTGTAAGCGAAACGTTAAAATTTGTTAAAATGGGTATGAATCACCGCAGCTGTACTAATGTACAATTTTATACGCTGTCGTAAAAAAATTAGTGCGCCCTCTTAGACGTTTCCAGTTCACTCAAGATCTACTGTTGGAACAATGCATATGGGGTGCGTGGAATGATTACATTTACAGATTAATAGCATAAGCAGTCCTGAGGTACCAGGCCGATGCTGGAACACCCATATTACTAAGTGGTGAAGCCTTCACGGGTGGCAATGCAGCCACTGGGTGGCATCCAGTCGATCGCTCAGATGGCGAATACTGTCCTGTGGTACGTTAAGCCACAACTGCTTGAACTGTTCACATAGTGCTGTAAGAGATGTTGGTTGACGAGTCGCACTAGTCACTTTTCATCCCATCGTTGGAGACGGTCCAGAGATCGTGCTGACCACCGAAGTTGCTGCACGTCTTTTAGAGTACGTTGAATTTCACGGGTAATGTGAGCGTGAACATTATCCTGTTGGAGCAGTACATCACCTTCCCGCTACAATAACGGCAAAGTACCGGGTCTGGCAACGTTCTGCACGTACCGAGAGCTGGTTAGTGTCAGCCTCCAGAAACGCCAAAGATGAACAAGAGTTGCAGCTTAACATACCTCAGTCCATGCGACTTGGAATTGGGCCAATACGTCTTGGACGAATGCAGTCTATGAGACAGCCCTCACCAGGTCTAGGCCGTACGAACAAACGACCATCACTTGCTTGCAGGCAGAATCTATTATCACCGCTTAAGACCAAGGAGCGCCACTCTATCTTTCAGGTGACCCTCTGACGGCGCCAGTCCAGCCGTGTACGTCGAGGCTGCGGCATGGATGAAGGACAGGCTAGAGGTTCCCCTTCCCCTAGTCCTACAGCTAATAACCGTCTCGCAATATATTTCGTGTTGACACGTCTGAGCTAACGAGCCCTCTTATCTGCGCTGTGGTGGCTGTACGATGTGACACTGTTACCCTTACAGTAAGACGATTCTGCCGGTGGGTGTTTCATGGACGTCCGGAACCTCGTCCAGGGGTGTACGAACGTTCACATGACCACTCACACCAGAGTCGTTGCGCAAATGTCACAGCACGTGCCACTCGTATGGCAGTTCTCCGAAAAGACCATAATGCCCCTCGGAAGGCAGCAAATTGACTTCTATCAGACTCGCTCAGTTGGCTGTAGGAAGCAAGAGCGAGCCTCCTTGGCATGGTTGCCTGCTTGGTTCACACGTCTGCACTTCACTGAGCCCTCTGCCAGTGAGCACTCCCTATTAAACGGGAGATACAGATGGCACTCTGGTAGATATGCCACTACACTACCGGTTGGCAGACGATGCTGAGACCATTTTCAGCACATCCACTATACCCCAAGTGGTGTGTGTCATCATCGGATTTAGATCGACGTCGTCTTTCCAGGTGCACTAATTTTTCTGTCCAGTATTGTACATTACAGATATTTTGATGAGAGAGTGGTCCGCAGTTTCTAGTGTTTGGAGTAATGCTTCAGAGAAAATTTCAAAATTTATCTTGAATTTACGACATGTTTCAACAGTAATTCTGCCATCTTCGGATCTCGTCTTTTTCAAAATTATCCCACACATTTAGGCGATACTGAAAATTTTAAAAATGGCTCTGAGCGCTATGGAACTTAACATCTGTTTTCAGTCCCCTAGAACTTAGAACTACTTAAACCTAACTAACCTAAGGACATCACACACATCCATTCCCGAGGCAGGATTCGAACCTGCGACCGCAGCGGTCGCGCGGTTCCAGACTGAAGCGCCTAGAACCGCTCGGCCACACCGGCCGGCCTGAAAATTTGAAGATGAGATGTATAGATGATTGGAAAGTATTGTGGAAACTAGTCATCAATCCAAAATAACTACTTAAATGTGATCTTGGCCCTGAAGTATTTCTTCAAATAGTACATTATTATGTCACGACAGGTTTGATTCACCGAACAACATTTGCTGACACTGTCAAAAGCATAAAAAGATCCTCACAGAATTGTGCCGAACTCATGGCTCAAGTAATCTAATTAACTGTAGGTAATACAAATAATTTGAATGGAAGGAATACTCTAATACAGTATATGGACCGAGACTGAATCAAAGAAAGACGAGAGTAATGAGAAGTAGTACAAATGAGAACTAAGTGAAACGTAACATCAGAATTGGGAATCACGAAACAGAAGAAATTAAGGAATTCTGCTTTCTGCGCAGCAAAATAACCCATGATGGACAGAACAAGGAGGATATGAAAAACGGACTAGCACTGTCAAAAAGTACAATTCCGATCAAGAGAAGTCTGCTAGAATCAAACAGAGGCATTAAGCTGAGAAATACGTTTCTGAGAATGTATATCTGGAGCACAGCATTGAATGATAGGGAGACTTGGACTGTGGGAAAACTGAAACAGAAGAGAATCGAAGCTTTTGAGGTGTGGTGTTACAGAAGAATGTTGAAAATTAGGTGGACTGATAAGGTAAGGAATGACGAGGTTCACAGAATCGGCGAGGAAAGGTACATATGGAGATACTTCAAAGAGCCCCCCCATGAACCATGGACCTTGCCGTTGGTGGGGAGGTTTGCGTGCATCAGCGATACAGATAGCCGTACCGTAGGTGCAACCACAACGGAGGGGTATCTGTTGAGAGGCCAGACAAACATGTGGTTCCTGAAGAGGGGCAGCAGCTTTTTCAGTAGTTGCAGGGGCAACAGTCTGGATGATTGACTGATCTGGCCTTCTAACATTAACCAAAACGGCCTTGCTGTGCTGGTACTGCGAACGGCTGAAAGCAAGGGGAAAGTACAGCCGTAATTTTTCCCGAGGACATGCAGCTTTACTGTATGATTAATTGATGATGGCGTCCTCTTGGGTAAAATATTCCGGAGGTAAAATAGTCCCCCATTCGGATCTCCGGGCGGGGACTACTCAAGAGAACGTCATTATCAGGAGAAAGAAAACTGGCATTCTACGGATCGGAGCGTGGAATGTCAGATCCCTTAATCGGGCAGGTAGGTTAGAAAATTTAAAAAGGGAAATGGATAGGTTAAAGTTAGATATAGTGGGAATTAGTGAAGTTCGGTGGCAGGAGGAACAAGACTTTTGGTCAGGTGATTACAGGGTTATAAATACAAAATCAAATAGGGGTAATGCAGGGGTAGGTTTAATAATGAATAAAAAAATAGGAGTGCGGGTTAGCTACTACAAACAGCATAGTGAACGCATTATTGTGACCAAGATAGACACAAAGCCCATGCCTACTACAGTAGTACAAGTTAATATGCCTACTAGCTCTGCAGATGATGAAGAAATAGATGAAATGTGTGACGAGATAAAAGAAATTATTCAGGTAGTGAAGGGAGACGAAAATTTAAAAGTCATGGGTGACTGGAATTCGTCAGTAGGAAAATTGAGAGAAGGAAACATAGTAGGTGAATATGGATTGGGGGGAAGGAATGAGAGAGGAAGCCGCCTTGTAGAATATTGCACAGAGCATAACTTAATCATAGCTAACAGTTGGTTCAAGAATCATAAAAGAAGGTTGTATACCTGGAAGAATCCTGGAGATACTAAAAGGTATCAGATTATATAATGGTAAGACAGAGATTTAGGAACCAGGTTTTAAATTGTAAGACATTTCCTGGGGCAGATGTGGATTCTGACCACAATCTATTGGTTATGAACTGCAGATTGAAACTGAAGAAACTGCAAAAAGGTGGGAAATTAAGGAGATGGGACCTGGATAAACTGAAAGAACCAGAGGTTGTAGAGAGTTTCAGGGAGAGCATAAGGGAACAATTGACAGGAATGGGGGAAAGAAATACAGTAGAAGAAGAATGGGTAGCTCGGAGGGATGAAGTAGTGAAGGCAGCAGACGATCAAGTAGGTAAAAAGACGAGGGCTAATAGAAATCCTTGGGTAACAGAAGAAATATTGAATTTAATTGATGAAAGGAGAAAATATAAGAATGCAGTAAATGAAGCATGCAAAAAGGAATACAAATGTCTCAAAAATGATAATGACAGGAAGTGCAAAATGGCTAAGCAGGGATGGCTAGAGGACAAATGTAAGGATGTAGAGGCTTATCTCACTAGGGGTAAGATAGATACTGCCTACAGGAAAATTAAACAGACCTTGTATGAATATCAAGAGCTCAGAGGGCAACCCAGTTCTAAGCAAAGAAGGGAAGGCAGAAAGGTGGAAGGAGTATATCGATGGTTTATACAAGGGCGATGTACTTGAGGACAATACTATGGAAATGGAAGAGGATGTAGATGAAGACGAAATGGGAGATAAGATACTTCGTGAAGAGTTTGACAGAGCACTGAAAGACCTGAGTCGAAACAAGGCCCCGGGAGTAGACAACATTCCATTAGAACTACTGATGGCTTCGGGAGAGCCAGTCATGACAAAACTCTACCATCTGGTGAGCACGATGTATGAGACAGGCGAAATACCCTCAGACTTCAAGAAGAATATAATAATTCCAATCCCAAAGACAGCAGGTGTTGAAAGATGTGAAAATTACCGAACTATCAGTTTAATAAGTCACAGCTGCAAAATACTAACGCGAATTCTTTACAGACGAATGGAAAAACTGGTAGAAGCCGACCTCGGGGAAGATCAGTTTGGATTCCGTAGAAATGTTGGAACACGTGAGACAATACTGACCTTACGACTTATCTTAGAAGAAAGATTAAGAAAAGGCAAACCTACGTTTCTAGCATTTGTAGAGAAAGCTTTTGACAACGTTAACTGGAATACTCTCTTTCAAATTCTGAAGGTGGCAGGGGTAAAATACAGGGAGCGAAAGGCTATTTACAATTTGTACAGAAACCAGATGGCAGTTATAAGAGTCGAGGGGCATGAAAGGGAAGCAGTGGTTGGGAAAGGAGTGAGACAGGGTTGTAGCCTCTCCCCGTTGTTATTCAATCTGTATATTGAGCAAGCAGTAAAGGAAACAAAAGAAAAATTCGGAGTAGGTATTAAAATTCATGGAGAAGAAGTAAAAACTTTGAGGTTCGCCGATGACATTGTAATTCTGTCAGAGACAGCAAAGGACTTGGAAGAGCAGTTGAACGGAATGGACAGTGTCTTGAAAGGAGGATATAAGATGAACATCAACAAAAGCAAAACGAGGATAATGGAATGTAGTCAAATTATGTCGGGTGATGCTGAGGGAATTAGATTAGGAAATGAGACACTTAAAGTAGTAAAGGAGTTTTGCTATTTAGGGAGTAAAATAACCGATGATGGTCGAAGCAGAGAGGATATAAAATGTAGACTGGCAATGGCAAGGAAGCGTTTCTCAAGAAGAGAAACTTGTTAACATCGAGTATAGATTTAAGTGTCAGGAAGTCGTTTCTGAAAGTATTTGTATGGAGTGTAGCCATGTATGGAAGTGAAACATGGACGATAACTAGTTTGGACAAGAAGAGAATAGAAGCTTTCGAAATGTGGTGCTACAGAAGAATGCTGAAGATAAGGTGGGTAGATCACGTAACTAATGAGGAGGTGTTGAGTAGGATTGGGGAGAAGAGGAGTTTGTGGCACAACTTGACTAGAAGAAAGGATCGGTTGGTAGGACATGTTTTGAGGCATCGAGGGATCACAAAGTTAGCATTGGAGGGCACCGTGGAGGGTAAAAATCGTAGAGGGAGACCAAGAGATGAATACACTAAGCAGATTCAGAAGGATGTAGGTTGCAGTAGGTACTGGGAGATGAAGAAGCTTGCACAGGATAGAGTAGCATGGAGAGCTGCATCAAACCAGTCTCAGGACTGAAGACCACAACAACAACAACTTCAAAGAGGAAGAGACAGGATTTTAGGACATCTTTTAAGACAATAGGGAATAACTCTAATGGTACTAGTGGGAGCTGTAGAGGGTAAAAACTGTAATGGAAGACAGAGTTTTGAATACATCCAGACATCCAGCAATTAACTGAAGAGGAAGGTTGCAAGTGCTACTCTGAAATGCAACGGTTGGCACAGGAGAGGAATTCGTGTCGCGCAGCTTCAAACCACTCAGAAGGCTTGTAGATTGATGACTCAAGAAACAAGAAAAGAAAACTACGCCTCTTGTGTCATGATTTCGACACTGTTTTGTGAGGCTTCATTAAGCTGCATGTTGGCGGTTTCACGTGATGTTATACATTGAACAACTAATCAATTGTGGTGCACCAGCTAAAAGCACAATTACGATGGGTCGTCGTATCAGAACAGAGGCCTTTCTTACCGAGCCTGCCGCACCTTACAGTCTCGTAACGTAGCGCGCTGTGCTTTCAGCTAACAGAACAAATCATCCTTATAGATTACGATATTTCCTTCAAAATAAAGCAGTTCCGACCATATTTGTAAGATTGACGACTGTCGTTTCCCTTCATTGTTGTGCACATAGAAGCCTACGGTGGAAGCTTGTCTTAGGCGACTTATATTTATTCACAATTTTAAATAGTTCAATAATGATTTACGGGACATATTTCCTCAATTTTAAATATTAGATGTCTTGAACTCGCTAAAACACCAAATGAGAGTCAACAGAAACAGCAAAACCAAAACACGCAAAGTAATTCACGATTGGCTGATTACATTGCTGAAAAAAAATCGCAACACCAAGAGTAATTAATATAGAGTAATGAAATTTCGGTAATACATTTGTCTGCGTAACATATTTAAATGGTTAACATTGCTTAAATGTTGAAACAAGCGATGGATAAAGGAGAGAAGATGTGGAAGGGCGATCCCAGGCTGAGCACATCGTTTTTCCTCGAGAAATTACTAATTTATTTCAAAATATACCAACAGTCAGAATGCTAATTAAAACCACAATATCCCCTTGCAACTGATACGTTATAAATAACAACAAGTTTCTCTCACTTAAGCAGTCTTCAGGACAAGAGAAGTATCGGTTTAAACAACAAGCTTCACTTACACAAGAACATTTAAAACGGAGAAACAATAGTTGAAATAACTACTGTTCGTCACGGTAACTACGTCGAAGCCACCGTTACCCAGCAGGGGCCCTTCTTAAAACTCAGTAGACATCACATTAATGTAACCCAACATTTTTATAGCCGTAGGCCCTTAAATAAACACATTGGAATTAAGTAAAAGCTCCAAATTTAAATTACACAACTAAGAACAACAATCTATCTCCTAAGAAAGAGGGCAAAGTTATAACTATGTCTGGTAATCTTCGTATTAGTTACAACCAGTGTGCAACCAAGTTAGGCCAAGCTGACTTTCAGGAGCAGTGAATTACAGACGGAATTGAAATGTTCATAAAGTCAAGTACAGGAATTAGGTTCTTAGGTTCGTAACGTTAGATCACAAAACAGGGCAAGCACGAAAAGGCAGTTACTTAAAAGCACTCATCAAATTGAATATCCGAACGGCGTCTCCGGTGGCCGTTAGCTCTCGCTGGAGCGCTGCCCATCAAATACCGGTGACAGAATCGGAGCAGAGCAGTTGAAAGACAAAATTACCACTACAATCAGTGACCCATCTGAGTAAACATTCATTAACCAGATTCTAACAAACCAGTTGCCCGTGCAACACTTCTTATACACCCATTAATTGAAATAACTAAGCAAATCAGCAACGTTGAACTCGCAGCCTCGAACAGTTTACAATAATTTCGAGAAACCCTCATTTTTCAAACTCCACAGGTAAGGTTCACTGAGGTAATAAAACAAAATGCACACCATAACTTCTTTAGTAATTCATATGCCACGTTCAAAGCACTGTTCCGGCCACTAGCATCCAGACAGCACTCGGCGAGAACATTGTAGAAGATAAATTGCTGGTGCACTCTCTTTCCAAAGACGGCCGTGGTGGCAGAGCGGTTCTAGGCGCTTCAACCTGGAACCGCGCGACCGCTACGGTCGCAGGTTCGAATCCTGCTTCGGGCATGGCTGTGTGTGATGTCCTTAGGTAAATAACGTTTAAGTAGTTCTAAGTTCTAGGGGACTGATGACCTCAGATTTTGAGTCCCATAGTGCTCAGAGCCATTTGAACTCTCTTTCCAAAATCCAGAAATCAGCCACAATGGATGCTGTCGTGCGTTCGGCTCCTAATGCACTAAGAGGCCTCAACGGCTACCATTTCAACAGACTGGCTCCTCAGTCTGCACCTGCTGCTGCCTCATACTAACATCAACTCACCAACCGCGGCACTGGTCCCGCATTTTCCTCACTCTCAAACAGCTATAAACCGAGCGAATCAGTGCGGCACTCGCGACACCTAGAGGCACGCCACTCTCTCAAAGGATCGAAGGATAGAATAACGCCGCCACGGCTCAATTGCAAGATCACATGTTAATGAAGGCGCAAGATAATCCATTGCAAATATAAAATGCTGGCACGTTAATAACCGGTGTAGCCGCCAGAATGTTGAATGCAAGCATGCAGTTGTGCTCGCGTGGTGTCGCACAGGTGCCGGATGTCGGTTTGTGGGATGGAATACTGCGCCTGTTACACTTGGTCGGTCATTACAGGGACGCTTAATGCTGTTTGTTGATAACGATGGATCTGTCTTTCGATATATGCTCCATTGGAGACAGATCTGGAGATAGAGCAGATGTAGGCAACAGGTTGATGGTTTGTACAGCATGTTGTGTTACAACTGCGGTATGTATACGAGCCCTGTCCTTTTGGAAAATACCACCTGGGATGGTGTTTATGAGTGGCAGCACAACAGGTCCAACCACCAGATTGGCGTACAAATTTGCAATCAGGGTGCTTGGGATAAGGACGAGAGTGCTCCTGATGTCATACGAAATCACAACCCACACCATAACTGGAGGTGTAGGCCCAGTAGCATGCATACAGGCTGGTTGCAGGGCCTCAATTGGCTTCCGTCTAACCAATATACGGCCATTACTGGCACCGAGGTAGAACCGGCTTTCATTAGGAAACAGAACAGACCTCCACCCTGCTCTCCAATGAACTCTCGCTTGATACCAATGAAGTCGCAAATGGAGGTGGGTTGGGGTCAAGGGAATGCACGCTACAGGACGTATGGCACGGAACTGTCCTTGAAGTAACCGATTTGTGATAGTTCGTTGTGTCATTTTGGTGCCAACTGCGGATCAGGTTGCTGCTGCAGATACAATGCGACGCGCCAGAGCCATACGCTGAACAGACTGCTACGGTCGTAGGTTCGAATCCTGCCTCGGATATGGATGTGTGTGATGTCCTTAGGTTAGTTAGGTTTAAGGGGGGTAGGATGTCAAACGGGCCGACTTGGGGCATTAGAGGCACCACAGGACATTTTATTTTCTACTGTCTATACTTTTACAAATAAATTCATAAAACTTTGTCAGCATGACCAGGAAGGATTCGGGATTCACACTCATAGCAGTGGAAGTTCAAAAACATAACCAAATAAATTTTTTTACATGTGAAATTTCACCATTTTTTCGCTTTCTATTGGCTGCATTTGTTGCTATAGGTACATTTTTCTTCACAAGTAAGAGAGATTCTTTGATGAATTTCGCACAGCATACAAACCATACTTACAGGGGTATGAAACTCCAGAATTTTCCAAATCTATTGAAAACTGAGTTAATTATCTACAAAACTTGATTTTTTTCCAAACATAAAGTTTAAAACGTAACAGCTCATTCATTTTTTCATAAGTTAAATAGACTCTAGAATTTCAGACACCTGTAAGTATGGTTTGTATGCTGTGCAAAATTCATCGAACAGTCTCTCTTACTTATGAAGAAAAGTGTACCCATAGCAACAAATGCAGCCAATAGTAAGTGAAAAGATGATGAAATTTCACATGTAAAAAAAATTATTTTCTTATGTTTTTGAGCTTCCGCTGCTGCGTGTGTGAATCATGAATCCTTTCTGGTCATGATGACAAAGTTTTATGAATTTACTTGTAAAAGTATAGACAGTGGAAATTAAAATGTCCTGTGGTGCCTCTCCTGCTCCAAGTCGGCCCGTTTGACGTCCTACCCCCCTTACGTAGTTCTTGTAGTGTCGGCAGACTTGCCAACACTACGCACACTAATTTAAAGAGGCGGCCAAGATGCACGCGCTAACTCACGAAGGATGGAGTGAGGTCTGAAACAGGATACGTAATGAATGTTATAAAGAAAAGTACGTAGCTTCTTGAATACTTAACTTTAATCCATCCATTGTATACATCGTTCTTGATGAGCCATCAGGAGATTGTGGCGATACAAGTGAGACTCTTTAGATACATGCAATGTTACAAATGGCGCCTTGCTAGGTCGTAGACATGGACTTAGCTGAAGGCTATTCTAACTGTCTCTCGGCAAATGAGAGAAAGGCTTCGTCAGTGTAGTCGCTAGCAAAGTCGTCGTACAACTGGGGCGAGTGCTAGTCAGTCTCTCGAGACCTGCCGTGTGGTGGCGCTCGATCTGCGATCCTGACAGTGGCGACACGCGGGTCCGACATGTACTAATGGACTGCGGCCGATTTAAGCTACCACCTAGCAAGTGTGGTGTCTGGCGGTGACACCACAGTTCTAAGTTCTAGGGGACTGATGACCTCAGAAGTTGAGTCCCATAGTGCTCAGAGCCATTTGAACCATACGCTGAACACAATGGTCTTCCCTCTCTGTGGTGCCACGTGGCCGTCTGGAGCCCGGTCTTCATTCTTGTGACCATCTCTGGCAGCTGTCATTGCATAGTGGGTACACTCCTATCAAGTATTCCCGCAGTATCGCACAAGTTACATCCAGCTTCTCGTAGCCCTATTACACGGTCTTTTTTAAACTCTATGAGGCACTGAAAATGGCGTCTTAAGGGCATCCTTGACTACTGTCATTTCGCCACGTCTAGCCTCAAGGGAAACAAATGCTCATGACCGTTACATCGTGTATTTAAGTCTAACCTGATTTGCATCCTCATAATGGCGGTAATAGAGCACGCTCATGCTACTGGCGTGAAATATGATCAGACATGACGTTTCAGATGTAGAAACACGCCTCTCAATGTTCATTTATGTCGCAAAACTCCTTCTTGGTGTTGCGATTTTATTCCGTCAGCATATTATCATCAGGATTCATTTGTTTGAGCGTGAAGTGTATTGAGCCCTGCCGCTGCGGCGTTAGGTCGGACGAGACGTGCAGCCAGGGCCACTGTGGGGACGCTGGCACAGCCGCGCAGACAGGAGGCTCCTGGCTATCGCCGCGCTGCCTCGGCTCCCGATGATGACTCCCACTACCGCCGCCGAAACACGCATAATAATGAGGCGGCCGTGCTAATCCTCGTATCTGGATGATTAATTACGGGGCCCGCTTTGTTCGTTAATTAAGCAGTGTGTTTGCCGCAGGTGCGACACAAAGGGCGGCGGTCTCTCGGAGGAGGAGGCAAACAAAGGCCTTCTTCGGTCGGCCAGCCAGGCGGCGTGATTGATCACTTCCCTCCGGTCCCGGCGCCTTCCCTCGGCCAAAGAAAAGGCGATGAGTTTCGACGTCTTCCGCGGCGTAAAGTCTCCTGGCAACGTTATTCTCGCGTAAACAAAATATGTTTTGCTGGCCATCATTACGTACACAGTACGAGTACTATCCTTAAACAGTTACAGGTTTCATAATGTAGAACAATGCCCAAGAGATAATGTTTTCTCGATTCTTTATTTTACTTACTTCTAGAAAGACAGTTGCATTTTACGCTTTGTAGACCTTTCTAGTAGTTCTACAATTAATATACAAATTTCGGCATTAGTACATTATTACAGCTTAGCAATTTACCCCATGGAAAGTCATAGGGAGTTTACCGTTAGTAGTTTTTTTCACTAATCCGTAACCTAATTAATAACCCACTATTCTAAATTAGACTACCAAATTAATTTAATTTGTGGATGTAAATGAGACAAATATCAATGACTGTATATCTAATAAGAACTTTCCAATTTCTCTTTTCCGGTTAAGGAAATGTGTTATGTTTCTCTGTAAGCTGGATCCTCTGGCAGTCTGCGAGAAGTGAAGGATGCAGGAATTCAACGGCATGCGAGCCGTGAAACTATTCTTTCGCATAAAGGACAGACACTCAGAACTCGGAAGGGGGACACCGATTGGCTAGCGATAATCTGGTGTTGGCAGTAAGATTTCGAGAAGGAGAACAGATACGCGTTTCATCTCCAGAGACGGAACACTTCGCCTTGGATCACCTGAAAAGAAACGTCTCCGTCTTGGACCGTCAGATGGAGAGAAGCCTCCTATTTAGATCTGCAGAAAGGGAAAACTCCGTCCTAGAGCTGATCATAGATGTCAGGGAGCTGGTAACTCCCAGATGCCATTGTAGCCATTCTACGTACCTGAGATTTAGACTGTGGTAAGCACGTGCTGCATTTTTGTGCGTCGTGACGACGAGATTGTTAAGTCTTTTGTTGCGAGATAGAGTCTTGCTTTTCTGAACTAATTCAAACAGTCAGGTTTGCTTAGGCAATGGAACCTGTTCGTACACGTACTTTTCAGTGTCTTTTCTTCAATCGGTTGTGTAACTGACCGGTTTATGTGAGGTAGCTAATTATTTCGTTTCATTTCCAACTCCATCCATGTGTGCCAGGAGCCGAAGTGTTACTTTTTAATTTTTGTCAACCATTTTGCACTTTAATAAATTTAATATCATTATTTGTTTTGTCTATTCAATGACTGGAATCGAATTAACGCAATAAAGATAATTTTATTGTCACGTTTGGTTTCATTTCGTAGTTCGATGAAACCCCTTTCTCATTATATCCCCATCAGCTACGGTAAGAATGTTTCATGTTAAACTGGATCACATTTGATTACATTCCGATGTTCATTAGTTTCCGCGCGACTTTTTCTTAATATTTCACATGATTTAATGGGAACCGGTTTGTTCACTGTATAGGTCACCGATTTCAGAACTTGTTAGCATCTCAGGGGTATGCCAAATGCTCAGCCATAGTTTGAGGCAACACACCATAATTATCCTTTAATCTCACGTATTTCTTGTGAGGGACCTTACGATTTTTTTCACATTTATTCCTCTGAAGCTCAATATCCTGACATCGGTTTCCCAAACTAGCATGTCACAGTTCATTTAGGAACGCTGTAAGTGTTAGACATTTGCAGCTTGTTAACAAATTTATAGATAGTAGAGTGCTTGGGAAGAAAATTTTGTAATCTTAAAATAGAAGGTTCGAATCTTGCTAGTAGCAGATATTTCTTGTTTTAGTTTTATTAAAACTGCATATTTACTGTCAAACAGGAGCGTTATTTGGCATAAACGTAATCACAATTTTACTAAAAGTAATGCACTGTTTTCAAATACTGGTCATATGGAAACGAAGTGAAATTTTAATAGAAATCTAAACGCCTTACTGTTATATTGATATTGCATCCACATTACTATTCAATATCTTGGAAAAAAATAAATAAGTAAATCTATAATTTCCTGTTTGACAATTTGTAAGATGGCACGAACTACGCCTCTTACATGAAGTCATTGAAGATCACCTAACTCACATTGAGCGAACAGTAGGGCTGAACAAAAATGACTGACAAGGCACAATGCATCTTGTAGAGGATATAGTATGGACGTATTGAAATAATTAATGTCGGGTGATGGTTTTAAAGTAATTCACACGACATGAAAACTTTGTGGAAACGAGTCGATTTACTGGAGGCTAGTTTATCCCAGGGAAGTACTCAGAATTGACCGTGGCCGCCAGGGGAGCGGCTAAGGGAAGCGACAAGAGGCAGCTTCGGGCGGTTCAAGCTCTGAGAAAGCAGTAACGGGGTGCAGCCTCCAGCCGCCTTAAGATGAGTGACAGTCAGTGAGTGGTTGACCCCGACTACATGCTGGTGTACCGGGAAGCAGATGGAGAATTTGTACGCCTGTTGATAAATGTCCGTCATCCCGTTTTCAGTGAAACATGCGAGAAAGCCACGCAAAGCTATGGTGGAGCAGTCAACAGAGGTCAAAATATGCGTGTTCGTGACTATAGCAACTTCACACTGAATTCACGGTCTGCAGAGTCTGAAGTAAATCAGGTGAAGAGCGACAGAATGAAATACGCCTGCCTCTGATGGGAATGTAGGACCAAGAAATTTGAAGTACTCTCCTGGGAGTCAGAATTCTGGAAAAATTGGTGTTTGTGCAGACGCTAACCTTGATGGGTGGCCTGGGAGGAGCTAAATAGCAGAAGTTGGGAGGAAGGGAAATTTGGTGGGAATTTGTTCACTTCCCAGAGCAGGCATTGGTCGGCACTGGGAAGTGACACATAATTAACGCGACTTGCGCTGCAATTGGCGTAAGTGATTTTACTGGAGGGGAAACCGAGGCGAAGAGCGAGGAGTCTCCGTAGAAGTCTTCTGTTCCCAGCTTGCCTAGAGTGCGGACGTGGCATTCTTTACTCAGCTTGCCTGAGAGAGATTGAGCATCTCTGCAGTTTAGGACTTAGCAAACAGAACGATTGAGCTTGGAGTTTTCGTTCAGATATGTACTGAGCAAGATAGCTAGGAGTGAATAGGTAAGCGCAGCCTTGCAGCACCACGAGGTTGGCCGACGTCCACATAACGACGCCGCTCCGCCATGCTGTATTCAGTGATATTGTGCCTGCTCCGGCCACTGATTAATTTGTTAGATCATGTCAGCAAAGTTTCCACGAGGGTTTCATGGACCATGTATTGTAGAATTCTTCTCCCACTTCGCATTATGCCTGGGTTTGTCGATAGGAATTACTTTTGAGTTATCGTGTTTTACTCCACGCAAACGCAATTTATTACCACTGCCTGGTAGGAGAGTCATGTAATGTGATGATTGAAGGTCGTGAGTTAAAATAAATTTGTGCTAATCGACTGCATCTGTTTTCAATCAAGTAGTTGAAATCCCAAGTCACTTTCTTAATTAATTTTATGTTCAACATTTGCATCTGGTGTTCAATAGCTGAATATAACATCAATGTGCACCCCTTTTAATTAAATGGGATCAATTATGAATCAATTCATGTCAATGCTGCCACCGCAGTTCAATTAGGAGTCACAGGGCCTTATTACTTTCTCTGCGTTATGTGACATTGTGGCAGTTTTTCATTCTCTGTTGATCTGTTAGTCAATTACCTGGGGTGAACACACACCAAAACCAGATAAGTGATGGGTGGGGTGTTACAAATTCAATTTACTAATTTATTGTGAAACCTATCGTTTTCATTTAACTATTAATTATAGATTAAAAGGTGTTATTTTTAACTGACATTCCTACTCGACACTAAATGTAGAAATAAAATAAAAGTGCAAAAAAAGCTTCTTCTAGCGAAATTACATCCAGCGACTTCGCCATTACAAAACTTTTTAAGTTCGGTGCTCACCTACCAACAGTTACGTTAACAAAATGCAAATGATTGGTAATTCACAGCGCTCGGGTATCTTCTGATCTTCAGAGGTGATTTTTCTAGGTCTTTTGTTTTTTGTTGTTTCCCTTTCACAATTGCTTCGTGCTGCCTTAGGAAATTTGCGCCCAAGCGCTCAACAAAAATTATGTAAATAATGAAGAAGTTATTGCACAGTGGGCCAGTATGAAACTTTTCCTTCTTATTTTATCTCAAAAAATACAATATTCATTATTTGAGTATATACTAAACACCATGTTAATGCCACTTTTGTAGAACGTCATAGCATAAAATGAGTGCATTGCCTAGGTTACTTTTCCACCCTGCACTGTGATAGTTTGGACAGATGTCTGTCTATTACACATTACGACCCTCTTCAACTGTCGACGGTCTCTGTCAGCTATCAGACGAGGTCGGCGTGTACTCTTTTGTGCTGTACGTCGGCCGGTGTGGCCGAGCGGTTCTAGGCGCTTCAGTCTGGACCAGCGCGGCCGCTATTGTCGCAGATTCGAATCCTGCCTCGGGCATGGATGTGTGTGATGTCCTTAAGTTAGTTAGGTTTAAGTAGTTCTAAGTTCTAGGGGACTGATGAGCTCAGATGTTGAGTTCCATAGTGCTCAGAGCCATTTGAGGCATTTTTTTGTGCTGTACTTGTCCCTTCACGTTCCGACTTCACTACCACAACGGAAACAGTGGACCAAGGGATTTTTTGGAGTGTCGAAATCTCGCTTACAGACGTATGACACAAGTGATAACCAATCACCTGACCACGTTAGAAGTCCATGAGTACGGCGGGGTATCCCATTTCACTTTCTGACGATGTCTAATGACTAGTGAGATAGCTGGTATGGAGTACCTGGCAGTAGGTGGCAGTACAAAGCACCTAATATGAAAAGCGTATGTTTTTGAGGGTGTCCGAATACTTTTGATCACATACTGTATATCGGAGCACCACTGAAATAACTTGACAATTCAGAGACTTCCTTTATGAGGATACAGATTAGCTATCATTTTTTCCAGGAGTTCCTTGCGTAGTGGGGGAGTGGCTATGTACGTAAAAAATAGTATTCCACTTAAATCCATAGACGTATCATGGCACTGCGCTTAACAGATATTTGAATGTTGTGCAGGAACAGTTGAATATAGTGGAACTAAACTTCTAATTGATGTTGTTTATAGGTCCCCTAACTCGGACTTCAGAACATTTGAAATAAAGCTAGAGAGGGTTATTGATTCACTTTGTAGGAAGTACCAGATATTAGTTATATGTGGTGACTTCCATATAAATTTTCTACATGATGGTACTAGGAAAAGGATGTTGGTAGATCTCATAAATGCATGTGATCTGATGCAGACAGTGTTTTTTCCAACTAGGGTGCAGGGAAACAGTAACACAGTCACAGACAATATCTTCATTCGTTTTTCATTACTAGATGGGCATTCTATTAGTACAAGGGCGAATAGAATTCAGACCATGATCCACAAATTTTAACACTAAAAGGCTTTTGTACTGAAACAAATGTGACATATAATTACAAACCATGTAGGAAAGTTAATCCAACAGCAATAGAGAATTTTTTAAACCTTCTCAAGGAACAAGAGTGCCAGGATGTTTATAGTGCCGATCACATAGATGATAAATAACATGATCTCTCTAACACGTTTATTATGTTGTTTGAGAGCTGATTCCCATTAGAACATTCTAAATGGGGTATTAGAAGTAACAGGCAGCCTGGGTGGCTGACTAGTGGGATTAGGATATCATGTAGAGCAAAGCGGGAATTATATCAGTTGTTAGGTCACAATCAAGCTACAGTAGCCCATTAAAAACAGTATTGTGAGGTGCTTAAAAATGTTATTAGGAAGTCAAAGAGTATGTGGTATGCCAATAGAATATCTAATTCACAGGATATCAGTTGTGAAGGAAGAGGCTGGTCAGCAGCACAAGGTCGACGATATCAAGTCAGTTGGTAGTAAAAATATTTCTGTTACTGATAAATCAGATATATGCACGGTATTTAACAATCATTTTCTGAACATTGTTGGTGAATTAAATAAAAATTTAGTTTCTATGGTGAATCATATCACATTCTTGGCACATGCCTTTCCGAGAATGATGTCTGAAATACTCATTTTTGATGCAGACAAGAGGGAGATTGAGTCAATATTTAAATTACTGAAAAATAAGAACTATATTGGATATGATGGAGTGCTTAGCAGAATATTAAAGTACCGTACTGCACATGTTAGCCCTGAATTTAGCCGTACTTGTAATTTTTCCTTTAGGAATGGTCAGTTTCCTGAACAATTAAAGAACTCATTAGTAAAGCCGCTTTATAAAAATATAGAAAGCGATAATGTAGACAGTTTGAGACCTATGCCGTCAGTGTTTGCTAAAGTTATTGAAAAGGCGGTGTATGTAAGGATAAGTGATCATTTTATATCGCACAATTTGCTGACAAGTGTACGGCTCGGCTTTAGAAGTCGTTTAACAACAGAAGATGCTATACTTTTTTCTCTGTGAGGTACTGGATGGGTTAAACAAAAGCTTTCGAACGCTAGACATATTTTTTGATTTAACTAATACGTATGATTGTGTTAATCACAAAATATTGCTCCAGAAGTAGGACCATTATGAAATACAGGGAGTAGCTCACAATTAGATCACCTCTTACTTTAGCAACAGACAGCTAAATGTCATAATTCACAATGTTGGGAATGGCTATGATGTGGGGTCTGCGTTTGCTACAGTCAAGTGGGGTGTGCCCCTGGGTTCAGTGTTGGGGCCACTCCTGTTCCTTACTTACATAAATGATATGCCCTTAGTATTATGGGTAGCTTTAAAATATTTCTGTTTGCTGATGACACTAGCTTGGTAGTAAAGGATGTTGTGTGGAACACTGGCTCGGTTTCAAATTCATGATCGTAAGTTTATGGCTTGTAGAAAGTGAACTAACGATAAATCACAGTAAGACTCAGTTTTTACAGTTTCTAACACACGATTCAACAAAACCTGACGTTTTAATTTCACAGAATAGGCATATAATTTGTGAAACTGAACAGTTCAAATTCCTAGGTGTTCAGATAGATAGTAAACTGTCGCGGAAAGCCCACTTTCAGGATCTTGTTCAAAGACTTAATGCTGACATTCTTACTATTCGAAAGGTATCTGAATGTTAGTTCGACACGAAAATTAGACTACTTTGCTTGTTTTCATTCGCTTGTGTCGTATGGTATTATATTTTTGGGTAACTCTTCAGATTCTGAGAGTATATTTTTGGCTCAGAAGGTGTAAATTCACGAACCTCTTGTCGACCCCTGTTCACGAGTCTAGGTATTTTGACATTGGCCTCTCACTATATATATTCATTACTGTCATTTCTTTTTAACAATATTACCTTATTCCCAAGAATAAGCAACTTTCACTCAGTTAATACACGGCAGAAATCAAACCTGGATTTAGATCGGACTTCCTTAACTCTTGTGCAAAAAGGTGTGCAGTATAATGCTGCATCCATTTTCAATAAGCTACCACTCGTATTCAAAAACCTTAGCAGTAATCTACCCGTTTTCAAATCGAAACTGAAGAGTTTCCTCATGGATCACGCCTTCTATTTTCTCGAGGATTTCCTTGAAAAATTAAGGTGACTCTTGTTGTATTGTTGATTGCGTTCGCTTAAACTTATGGACTGACTTTTTTCAAGTTCATAAACATTTCCTTCTTATCTCTTATTACTTTTATGTTGTAATTTCAGGTACTGACACGTTTTGTGACCTAGGAGATTTCCTCCTCACTTTGGTCCTACGGGATATGGCATGTAAATAAAAAATAAACTAAAAACACAGTACGTTTGCACATTCAGGAAAGACTTCAAACAAAATAACCCCTTTTTTGGGTATCAGAAGACCTTAGCCATGACTTTACCGGCTGAACGTTTTTTTCAGAGAAGACACGTGTGATACCACTCCATGTATTGTCGTTTTGTTGCCAGTTCGAAGTGGTGAACACCTGTTTCATCGTCTGTGACGATGATGGACAATTAGTGTCACCATCAGCATCACAATGCGCAAACAGTTCTGCACAGATGGCTCTTCGGTCCTCTTGAAGGTCTTCTGTTAGGTGACAAAAAAACACAGCACACCCGCAAATGCCGGCAGCTGTGGCCGAGCGGTTCTAGGCGCTTCAGTGTGGAACCGCGCGACCGCTAGGGCCGCAGGTACGAATCCTGCCTCGGGAATGGATGTTTGTGATGCCCTTAGATTAGTTAGGTTTAAGTAGTTCCAAGTTCTAGGGGACTGATGACCTCAGATGTTAAGTCCCATAGTGCTTAGAGCCACACCGCCAAATTGAGGACGAGTGTGTTAGCACTCCCAACAGAGACGTGCAATTCATCAAAAAGCTGTTCGAATGTGAATGTGGTCACCTAGAATGAGAGCGTCCGCACGTCCCAACATTTCAGGACTGACAACTGTGTGCAGCTGGTTGGCATGTCAGAGATCGATAATGTTTGCTCGAACTTGTTGCCATGACAGACGTCTCTCCCAACCACTGACAGTTTTTTTTTTTTTTCGCTTCCAGGTCTCCCCTTACACATTCTACAAGTGCCTATGTATATATGCGATTCTTCGGTTTTCCGCTAAAACAAACTCACTGAGAGCTCTGTGCTTTCAACGTACCTCAGTTACAGACATCATTTTAAAGGCTAGGTATAGTGCCACCATTAATCGAAACTTCGTGAAATTACAGGGGCTGAAGCGCGGAAATTCCACGATGTCCCAAAAAAAAAAAAAAAAATAAAATAAAATCTGCGGTTTTCGTCTGAGAGTGGCCAGGAAAAAGAGTGTTGCATCGCTTATTGAAGCTTCTCATCTCTCGAACGAATTAAGCTCTACAGATGATCTTACGAAATCTTACAAAAATTTCTGGTCACGCTGTACTCGCTGCGGTGTTATCTGATTTCCCGCAGTGGAGCAACAGAAAGAGAGATGTAAGCTAAATCGGTCATAACTGTCAGGAGGCGGGTGCTCAGTCACGCGGTGGGAGGCCGCCGTTTCCGGCGCGGCGTGCCGCCCCTCGGCCTGCGCCCCCGACCGCAGAATTTATGTGGGCTAACGACGCTAATGCCGCCCAAAGACACGCGGGGGGCCCGTGTGATGCACTGCCCGCGGGCACGGCACGCCGCCCCCGACGACTGTATCAGCACACACTCCCTCCGCCACACACCGCTCCTAGCTCGCCCACGGCCACTACTCACTCGTGCATCTAATCGATGCTGGTGTCTTTTTGACGTGAATATCGAGTACAACAAATCATCTTATTGTCATTTTTATGTACGCCACCAAAAAGTTGCTAAGATGTTTGTGCTGCAACTGAAGCATTCCTTCCGTTCGAGCCTCGGGGCGTTTGTGGCGCCGTGCGAATGTACAGTCCTGACTTTGGCCTGAATTCACGCACACTCGCCAATGTGCGGTGAGCCAGACGTATCACGCAACTTTCTGTTACGCGGATTTAGTTGGACACGTTTACTGGCCATAACTACCGAAGAGCTATAACTGCAGCATGTACACTCAGTGATACCGTCTGCAGGACTGCAGAAAGTAAAATCAAACATGTCTTACCATTCATCGATTCTGGAAAAGCTTTCGATTGTATCAACGACTTGTCACTGCTGCAGATGCTCCAGAAAATGGGTTATGGAGACAGTCTGTCGAACTTTATTAGGAAACTTATTTTGAATACTAGCCATGTTGGGAAACAGATTTTATCTGTCTGCCTATTTCGGTTCAAAAATGCGGAATTGGATGTGGGACATCATGAAATATTCTCGCTTCAGCCGGTATAACATCATCAAGTTGCGATTGGTCGCAGCGCTTTATGTAGCCTCCGAAATGGCGACTGTAACCGAGGTGTGTTCCAAGCAGAGAGCTGACCAGATCATAGCAAATACTCACAAGCGCTTGCAGAATGTATGCAAAGACGTGACAGAGAACAACAGCACGGTGAGTCGTTGGGCGAGACGCCTGTCGTCATAGCAAGTTCGCTCAAACATGTCCGATCTCCTGCACGCCGGCCGGCGCAGGAAGCTGTTACTCCTCTAAACGTGTGGACACTCTAATAATAGGTGATCAATGGATCACATTCAAACATCTTATTGCTCAGCTGGACGTTTCTGTTGTTAGTGCTGACACTCTCGTCTACAAGTTGCGGTATTCAAAAGTGTGGGCCCACTGGCTTCTTCACGTCCTAGCGGAAGACCATATCGATACAAAGGAATTTCTCGTTTCCCGTGAAAACACAAGGCCTTACAGGCGTCTGTGCATCCGAGGGGAGCTCATAAAACTGCACTGGATTGTTCTTCCTCATTCATCTTACAGCCTGGATCTCGCACATTCCGACTTCCATCTGTTTGGCGCAATGAAGGATGCACTCCACGGGAACAAGTGTCTGGATGATGTGGAGATTACTGGTGCAGCACGACCAGTAGAGTGGTCCATGTGGGCATACAAGCTCTCCCAGTAAAGTGCCACAAGGCCGTTGCGTTGAACGGAGATAGTGTTGAAAAATAGGATTTAGTAGCCAATGGAGTGGAAAATGAAATGGTGTATTGGAATGCTGAATGAAACCAACGTGCTTTCAGAAAAGGATGTTTTACATTCTTTATTGAATGCCCCTCGTGTATGCTACTGTTAATTCTGCTCAAATGTCCACAGTAGAGGAAAAGATGTTTACTGCTGTTGTTCAATGAGCTGGGGAATAATTGGACACTTGAACTATCGACTTGTACAGTAGAACAGAAACTTGGCCACACAGTAAGAAATTATCACTTACATTTATTGAGATTATGTTTCAAAATGGTACTTTACATCGGTAAAATTTGCTACGTGGCACTTGGTGTCTTAACTTAATACAAGGATATCTAAATGACTTTTCTGTCTCTTGACACTGTATGATATTGTCACTACGACTGAAAGTACTACTGTAGACACTCTTGTAATTTAAATATTACATTAGCATTTGCGGACACGGCAAAATGCAGCTGTACTATTTGTTCGTGACAATGAGTACTTGTCTCGCACGAGGACTCGAACTCACATTTCCGGCCTTACATGAGTGGTTGCCTTTAACACTCTGGCTTTCTGAGCGTGTGGCAGACTCATACTTCCATATGTGATCGTTTTGTCCAAATCCTACAGTCGCACAGATACTATGAATCCCATACAGGGAGAGATGTATCATGAAAGTCGCAGAGTTGTTTTAGGCATGAAATATTATATTACAGTGCCTGCTTTGGTTGTATATATTCTGGAATGTCCTCCAGACATGCATGCGTTCGTGAAGTACATCGAACCAAGACAGACAGTGCAGCATAGTGTTTCATGCCTGAAAAATAGGCCGCGACTTCAATCACACATGTCTCCATGTACAGGATTGACAGTATCTGCGCCAGTGTATGACGTCGGCAAAACAGTGGCGTGTGGAAGATTAGGTCTGTCTGGGGAGCGCGCTCGGGTAGCCAAAGTGGTTAAGGAGAGCGTTCATATAAAGCGAAATCCTTGTTCCAGTCCAGGTCCTGCACAAAATTTCATTATCACCAGTACACTGTGCAGCTGAATTTTCAATACATTTGCAAATACGAATCCATTAAATTCAGCATATTCACAAATGCGAAAGTAATTCTTGTATTTCATACAAATTATGATCGCAGCATGCAAGCATATATGAAGGACATTGCAGAGTATATCAAACCGACACATGCAATGCAATACAGTACTCGTTTAAGTGTTCTAGTTCTCCGTAAGTAGTAACTGCTACGTCAGAACGCTGTGTTTTCAGTGGAATCGTAGAACAGTGTAGCGTAATTACAGGCACATTACTCAGATGGCTGCAGATAATGAACTGAACTGCCTGACTGGCTCCAGGATCAGAACTGTGCATATATGTCCACGACACCTCATGTTATGGGCCTGTTGGTGGAAGGATTTCCGTCACCAGAAGGCGGAAGCAGTGCTCCCTTTCGCGGTTCGCTACATTGTTGTTGTTGTGGCGGTCTTCAGTCCAGAGACTGGTCTGATGCAGCTCTCCATACTACTCTATCCTGTGCAAGCTTCTTCATCTCCGAGTAACTACTGCAACCTACATCCTTCTAAATCTGCCGGCCGAAGTGGCCGTGCGGTTAAAGGCGCTGCAGTCTGGAACCGCAAGACCGCTACGGTCGCAGGTTCGAATCCTGCCTCGGGCATGGATGTTTGTGATGTCCTTAGGTTAGTTAGGTTTAACTAGTTCTAAGTTCTAGGGGACTAATGACCTCGGCAGTTGAGTCCCATAGTGCTCAGAGCCATTCCTTCTAAATCTGCTTAGTGTAATCATCTCTTGGTCTCCCTCTACAATTTTATCCTCCACTCTCTCCTCCAGCACTAAACTGGTGATCCCTTGATGTCTCAGAATGTGTCCTACCAACCGATCCCTTCTTTTAGTTATGCTGTGCCAAAAATTCCACTTCTTCCCACTTCTGTTCAGTACCTCCTCATTAGTTAAGCGATCTACCCATCTAACCTTCAGCATTCCTATGTAGAACAACATTTCTAAAGCTTCTATTCTCTTCATGTCTAAATTATTTAGCGTCCAGGTTTCACTAACATACATGGCTACACTCCATACAAATACTTTCGGAAAAGACTTCTTGACACTTAAATCTATACTCCATATTAAAAAATTTCACTTCTTAGAAATGTTTTCCTTGCCACAGCCATTTACATTTTATATTCTCTCTACTTCGACCATCTTCAGTTATTTTGCTCCACAACTAGCAAAACTCACCTACTACTATAAGTGTCTCATTTCCTAATCCAATTCTCTCAGCATCGCCTAATGTAATAAGACCATATTCCATTATCCTCGTTCCGCTTTTCTTGATGTTCATCTTATATCCTGCTTTCAAGACACCGTCCATTCCGTTCAACTGCTCTTCCAGGTCCTTTGCTGTCTCTGACAGAATTACAATATCGTGAAACCACAAAGTCTTTATCTCTTCTCCGTGGATTTTAATTCGTGTTCCAAATTTTTCTTTTGTTCCCTTTACTGCTTACTCAGTCTGGATGATAGATTTATCTGGCCTCGTAACATTAACCAAAACGGCCTGCTGTGCTAGTACTGCGAATGGCTGAAAGCAAGAGGAAACTACAACCATAATTTTTCCCGAGGGCATGCAGCTTTATTGTATGGTTAAATGATGATGGCGTCCTCTTGGGTAAAATCTTCTAGAGGTAAAATAATCCCCCATTCGGATCTCCGGGCGGCGACTACTCTGGAGGATAGGCTACAACCCTGTCTTACTCTCTTCTCAACCACTGCTTCCCTTTCTTGTCCCTCGATTCTTATAACTGCCATCTGGTTTCTGTACGATTTTAAAGAGCCTGCCGCTCCCCATATTTTACCTCTGCCACCTTCAGAATTTTAAAGAGATGATTCTAGTCAACAATGGTAAAAGCTTTCTCTAAGTCCACAAATGCTAGAAACATAGTTTTGCCTTTCCTTAGTCTGTATTCTAAGGTAAGTCGTAGAGTCAGTATTGCCTCACGTGTTCCAATATTTTTCGGAATCCAAACCGATCTTTCCCGAGGTCAGCTTCTACCAGATTTTCCATTCGTCTGTAAGGAATTAGTGTTAGTATTTTGCAACTATGACTTGTTAAACTGATAGTTCGGTAATTTTCACACATGTCGACAGCTGCTTTCTTTGGGATTGGAAGTACTGTATTCTTCTTGAAGTGTGTGGGTATTTCCCCTGTCTCATGCAACTAGCTCATCAGATGGAAGTATCATATGTCCCATTTCATCTTCATCTACTAATATCGCCCTCAAGTACATCGTCCTTGTATAGACCATCTAAATACTCCTTCAATAGTTCCACTTTCCCTTCTTTGCTTAGGACTGGTTTTCCATCTGAGATCTTTGTATTCATACAGATGGTTCTCTTTTATTCAAAGGTCTCTTTAATTTTCCTGTAGGCAGTATATGTCTTACCCCTAGTGATATATGCCTCTACATCCTTACATTTGTTGTCTAGCCATCCTTGTTTAGCCAAGTTGTACTTCCTGTCGATCTCATTATTGAGCTATTAGTATTCCTTTTCGCCTGCTTCACTTACTGCATTTTTATATTTTCTCCTTTCATCAATTGAATTCAATATCTCTTATGTTACCCAAGGATTTCTACTAGCCCTCGTCTTTGTACCTACCTGATCCTACTATTTCATCTCTCAAAGCTATCCATTTTCCTTCTATTGTATTTATTCCCCTGTATCTGTCAATCGTTGTCTACTGCGCTCTCTGAGACTTTCTACAACCTCTGCTTCTTTCAGTTTATCCAGGTCCCATCTCCTTAAATTCCTACGTTTTTGCAGTTTCTTCAGTTTCAATCTGTAGTTGATAGCCAATAAATTGTGGTCACAGTCCACATCTGGCCCTGGAAATGTTTTACGATTTTTAAACCTGGTTCCTAAATCTCTGTCTTACCATTATATAATCTGTCTGAAATCTTCCAGTGTCTCCATACCTCTTCCACGTATACAACCTTCTCACATAATTCTTAAACCAATTGTTAGCTATATTGAAGTTATGCTCTGTTCAAAATTCTACCAGGCGGCCTCCTCTTTCATTCCTTATCCCCAGTCCATATTCACCTATTACTTTTCCCTCTCTTCCTTTCCCTACTATCGAATTCCAGTCCCCCGTGACTATTAAATTTTCATCTTCCTTAACTATCTGAATAATTTCTTTTATCCCATCGTACATTTCTTCAATCATCTGCGGAACTAGTTAGCATATAAACTTGTACCACTGTGGTAGGCGTGCGCTTCGTGTCTATCTTGGCAACAATAATGCGTTGACTATGCTGTTCGTAGTAGCTTATCCGCGCTCCTAATTTTTATTCATTATTAAACCTACTCCTGCATTACCCCTATTTGATTTTGTATTTATTACTCTTTATTCACCTGGCCCCTATCAGTTTCCCTTTTTAAATTTTCGGTCATGCGGTAGCGCTCTCGCTTCCCACGCCCGGGTTCCCGGGTTCGATTCCCGGCGGGGTCAGGGATTTTCTCTGTCTCGTGATGACTGGGTGTTGTGTGATGTCCTTAGGTTAGTTAGGTTTAAGTAGTTCTAAGTTCTAGGGGACTGATGACCATAGATGTTAAGTCCCATAGTGCTCATAGCCATTTGAACCATTTTTTTTTTTTTAAATTTTCTAACCTACCTGCCCGATTAAGCGATCTGACATCCCACGCTCCAATTCATAGGATGCCGGTTTTCTTTCTCCTGACAATAACGTCTTCCAGAGTTCCAGAGTAGTCGCCGCCCGGAGATCCGAATGGGGGATTATTTTACCTCTAGAAGATTTTACCCAAGAGGACGCCATCATCATTTAACCATACAATAAAGCTGCATGCCCTCGGGAAAAATTACGGTTGTAGTTTCCTCTTGCTTTCAGCCATTCGCAGTACCAGCACAGCAGGCCGTTTTGGTTAATGTTACAAGGCCAGATAAATCTATCATCCAGACTGTTGCCCCTAAAACTACTGAAATGGCTGCAGCCCATCTTCAGAATCCACACGTTTGTCTGGCCTCTCAACAGATACTCTTCATTTATGATTGCACCTATGGTACGGCTATCTGTATCGCTGACACTTGCAAGCCTCTCCACCAAGGCAAGGTCCGTGGTTCATGGGGGGAGGTCGCTACATTATCAGTGGACAAGTACGACGCGCAGATGGCGGTACAAAAACAGAGGCTGCTGCTCGGATCTCAGAGGCGTGTTGGCGGCCTGTTGTGGTGTTTGTTGTGTACCCTTCAGCCTGTTACACAACACGGTTCAAGATCTTACTCAATAGACTCTTGAGAAAAGACGTTTCTACGATCAAACTGTGAGGCAAAGTTGAACGTTGCCTGTCATGACGTATACTGTCGCCGTCAGACCATTGTTGAATGCCCTTGTACAACATATATGCTCCATAACATCATAATGTCTAGGACAATGTAGGCGGAGGATATATGTGTGTCCCACCACCTGAAGGCCTCAAAAACTCGGCAAACATTCTCAGTGATTTCTCAACAGTGACGATGCCAAGCTCAGTACAAAGATAACGACTGTGCTAAACATCGGACAAAGCATCAACATTACTGACAGCATGGACTTGAGCAAAACTACCAGATCGCCTACATCGTTTGGTCTATACCTAAATTTCATTCCAGCACAAATACTATTACAGTGCCATCTATCACAAAGCGAAAAAAGTGGTCCAACTAAAACATTCATATTCCTTTACGTGCTACACGAATGCCTAATATAAAATGGGGGTTCCTATTTAAAAACACCCAGTTGATATCCGTCTGACCTATCGCAGCGCCATCTAGCGGGCCAACCATAGCGCCGTCTGATTTCCCCCTTCAAGCTAGACGAGTTTCGTTCTTTGTAGCTTTTCCGTTTGATGCTTATTTCGCGAGACATTTGACCCGCTCACTATCAATGGACCACCCTGTATATGTTCTTCTTCTTACACTAAAGTTGCAACTATTGCAATAAAATAGCGCAAAACTCGCCCAAAAAACAATTAGAAACACAACGAACCTTAGAGCAACCCATTATGAGTCAGTGAAATCGTTTCTAAAACATGTTGCCAATCCAACTGGACAAAAACTTTGAAGATCGCCATCTTTACCACCAAGAGCTGCTGATAATATTTATTACTGACTAACGAGTTTTGGTCCCGCGAGCACCATCAGGTTCACAAAAATATTTACTTCATACTAGACGATATATAATCAATGTCGTAACGTAATAAAACCCATGAATTCGTCACTGTTGTCACACAGTAATGTAAATTACATCTTCAGTCATAAAATGTGCCAGACAGCGCACTCATTCTTGCTATATCAAAAGTCTGTTACCGACAGTAATGACTAATAAGTTACTAGGCAACAAAGGGGACGTACTCTGCGTGATAAAATAAAAATGATGCACTCAGACGACATTGTCGGACGTCAGTTTAACTTCATACTCATACCCACCGTCGGTGGGTTGCAACTCGCTATGACAGTGAGAACGACCACCAGAGTACATTACTCTTGTTCGTGCTTAGTTTAGTTACCAAGCCTGGTAGGGTACGTAAGGGGACTGAATAGCGTCAGACGTTGAGTGATCCCTATGGAAGATACGGAGATCGTATGAGACAGCATTATCAGCACCTGATAGTTTCAAACGGGCGCATTGTAGATCTCCATTTGGCCAGCTAGTCGAATTGCGCAATATGCAAGTATGTGGAGCATTCAGATGTGACAGTAGCCTTATGGTGGTCTGCATGGGATGGGTGAGGTTCCGGTCGGCCACGGCTACTCACCACCGCGCGGGTGGTTTTCTGTATTGTGCACCAAGCACATCAAACTCCTTCACATCCGTGTCTGTCATCGAAGGGTAAGTAACTGACTCCGCTGCAATAGTCTATACCTTCCCACTCTATTGATAGTAGACTAGGAGCAGCCAGACAAGGCACTTATCGTCCCATTCACTGGCTGCAGTTAACGCCACGCCACAAACGGCATGCATTTGGTGTGGTGCGGCTACATAGGACGGACTGCTGATGAATGGCATAGCGTTGTTATCAGCAATAGATTATGATTTAGCATTAATCACAATGACGATTTCATCAAGTATGGTAGCTGCCTCGGGACAAGTCCCTGTCTTCTAACGTCTTGAAGAGGCACAATGGTGAATATCTTGGCGTCACGGAATGGGGATCCATGGAGTATGACTTCATGACGTGGTTGGTAGTGACTGGCGGAACTCTGATGGCACAACGGTAAGCCATGGACATCCTGCGCCTTCATGTGTCTCCTCTCATTCGACAGTATCGTGGTGCCATCTTACAAATGGACATTCCTCTTCCACACAAGGAACATGTCTTTATAAACTGTTTGCCTTATGTTGAAGCACTCCAGCGGCCAACAAGATCCCAGATTTGCCAGCGTTGGAGCGGATGTGGGAGCAGCTCCAACATCAGCTCCTTCTCGGTGTCAGTATCCAGGATATCAAGGAGCAGTTACAACAGATGTGGGCCAGTTTGGCTCAGTAGAGGAGGCAACATCTCTATGACCCCATTTCCAAACCAGTCAGTTTGTACATCCAGGCAAGAGGGTGCCACAACCTCATCATGATAAATCGGCTCACAGTGCGGTGTTCTCTGTAAATTTGACTCGAATCTGTAACCTGTGCTAAGTACTGAGTAGTGTCTACATTTGCCTCGAATCCGTAATTAGTACAAAATGAGGAGTACTGTTTATATTTGACTCGAATCTGTAATCAGTGCAAAAACATCAGACACCCAATGATCTTCTGCGTGATTCACTTTTTTACCAGGCAATGTATTAACTTCAGTTTTAAATTACTAACGAAATATCATACGTATTAATTTGAAAAAAATGTATTTAATCATTACGGGAATAACTCTCTCTCGTAGACCTGCTATCAAAACTGCAGCACTTTGCAGCAAGGTTTACCCGCACTACGAAAAATCATGAACTCCACAAATACAGATTATAAAGTGCCACTGCCGGGATGGTTCCTTTGAAAGGGCACGGCCGATTTCCTTCCCAATCCTTCCCTAACCCGAGCTTGCGCTCCGTCTCTAATGACCTCGTTGTCGACGGGACGTTAAACATTAATCACCACCACAATCTAAAGTGCCACTTTTGAAATAGTTTGGAACTCTTTTCATGAAATGAACATAATGAATGATCAATGCAGTAGCAAAAGTAAAACTTTCATCACGTCAATGATGAAATGGACAATTTGAAAAATGTGTGCATACTGTTTGTCAGTGTTATAAAATTTAAATTATTTTGTTGTTACTTTAATATTATTTGAACTATCTCTGATTCACTGAGACATTGTACCTGAACAGCTTAGATAGATTTCCGGCAATAATAAGCTCAAATGATATTTTAAATAATTTTCTTCCAGCGACAAATTAGAAAGTCCTCAAAGACAATCGGTTTTATAAAAATGGGAAATGTGTAGTATTCTAGTCGAGGTCAATGAAATTCACGGGGTATGCTACACAAAATTTCTAAGCTTGTCTTATGTGAGCAGTCTTACAGGTAGTCTACCATGGTGTAGGTGTCTAATACACTATTTGATCCATTCACTATTTATTTTATTCATTTATTTATTTGCTATTTTCTTTTAGTTTGTTATCTGTGTGTATGAGAATTGGTTGCAGACGATTTTGGGGCAGCCTCGTGATGCCATTTGGAACTTAATAAATCCACTCACATACATCGCTACCACTGCGTCTCGTAATACACGACTTTGCTTCAGACTGTCCAGCAGCTCGTCTTACATGCGACACACGCCCTCATTCTGCGTCGCGGATGCTACTGGGGTGCTGCGCACACACCTTCTGAGGTAACAAAGCAACGCCCAGCACCTCTTTGATAAGAATAAAACCACCTGACTTCCCCTAACATTTCCCTGATGACAAGACCCATTGTAATAATAATTCTCATACAATTACACAGGTGATTTAACAAAACACGTATCAAAAGCAAGAAACACAACTTGTTTTACTCACAGCTCAAATATCAAAGTTTTCCTTGTAGCATATTGTACGATACTTATGAAAACACCGAAAAACAATCAAATCAGGAAACATATGGGAAAAAATGACATCAGTGTATAGTAATGGATGTTCAACTGTCGAAATATCATTGTTCTCGATGTCGTTAGGCGAATGCATTCTTTCATTAGCTATTTGAACAACTGAGTAGAGATGCCAATTACTTTTGGGGATTGTGTGGTCGGCTTCCTTTCACAAAACTAAGCTATTTAACATATCATATAACAATAAACACGTGGTGTATCCTACTTATGACTCTGAAGTCTGCTACACGATGACGTAAACCATCGGTACTGGCGGAAGCATAATAAAACTTCACCGGGTAGTAGACTGGGTACAAAAAATGCCTATTGACAAGCTGTGGAGCACAACCTGACGTCGAATCTCACTGTCTTATCTTGCATTTCAATACCCAATGGATCAGAAATTGGTTTGGAATGACAGGGTAGTTTGTTAACAATTTGAAGGTCGAAAAGCTTTATGTAACACGTACTAGCTGTGTGCTCGTGCATCGGAGAGGAAGTTAAAGGTCCTGTACTAGACTTGCCGTCCATTTTTTTATATGAGAATTTACCTTTGGAGTACTATTGGCTGGCGCATCATGAATAAGATGTATCGTAGCTAGTACCTCTACTATCGTGCGATATTGCTGAAAATTCGTCCGAATTACGGCTATCTGTAACAAAACTGACAATCCTACGCCCAGTAACCCACCCACTTCCTGAATATAAAAAATTATGTAGCAAAGGGGCAGAAACAAGCGTGATTCTTCACCAATAATGGACACGGTGATTTTTTCGAAGCATTTGCTTTGTAACATTTATGATTTCTAGAACTACTTATAATACACCGTATTTCATCCATTACATATAAGCCGGCCGGAGTGGCCGAGCGTTTCTAGGTGCTTCAGTCTGGGACCGCGCGACCGCTACGGTCGCAGGTTCGAATCCTGCCTCGGGCATGGATGTGTGTAATGTCCTTAGGTTAGTTAGGTTTAAGTAGTTCTAAGTTCTGAGGGAGTGATGACCACAGCAGTTAAGTCCCATATTGCTCAGACCCATTTGAACCATTACATATAGCTGACTAGAGTACACAGGGCACACAGGGCAGATTTCTTCCTCTATGTAAACAAAGTATAATAGTGCCTCAGGACTGTCCACCCTTTCTTGAACTCCAAGTCGGACACACGTACAGTTTGATTTATATAAGCTAAATTAAGAAAAAACTGCATTTCCTGTCCCATTACTATGTGGCGTAGTTGTTCTTTCTATTCTACGTAAATCATACTCATATGAGTGGCACAACCATACGAGCATCGTCGATTCGTTATCTCTTAATTCTCAGATAGTTCCCTATCGAACCATTTCACTCCCTTAGGGATGATTACTCAGTGAGACACTACAATAAATAATAAATACTATTCGTACCGATTATCATTGGCCTAGGTCCAATGATTTTAATTGGGTGGCCAATGGATGCAAAACTTTGAACATCCTTCTCCGTTCCTTAGGGCTTGAATGTTGAAGTCTCCTTTTGTTAACGGATGACTACCTCATTCAGTGTTCCATCCAAGTTTCATTTTTCTAGGACTCGTTGTTAGGATTCGCACTGATATCCACGTTATAAGGTATAACTGTTTACAACGTACGACACTGGCAAAGAGGAGGTCGAGGCGAACAATTTAGTACAGGACGCCAGTGGTCTATCAAGTGGGGGAAACTACCTGAAACTGGACCACAAAAACCACCTAAACTTTCAAAACACTCACGATTTCTTCGCTGACGCTGTTATTTCTAGAGAAAAAATTAATCGGAATTTTTTGAAGGAAATGTTATGTACTTACAGTTAATTTTTGTACTGTGATACGTTTATGCTAGAAAAAATTGCAAAAGTGAGCTTAAAACGCACCCCAATCCCCACACTCCCCCCTACAAATTACGATTTTTAGATGGTTCTGGTAGCACTGCCTACTACCATTGTATAAAAATTTGCCACTACACGAAAAATTTTTCATATTCATCCTTTCCTGGTCTTCATTGAGTGGGCTGTTACATCACGGGCTTAGGCGACTATTTTGTTAATGTTAATTTTATGCTGTTAAAATTCACCAAACTGTGCGGTGAAATTCATACATACGTCAGTTGTGTAATATGCAAGTGTACAACAAAGATGATGTAACAGCCCAGACAATGAAAACCAAAAAAAGAATTTGAAATAATGGAAATAATTCGTGTAGTCCACATTTTTGTACAGTGGTAGGAGAGAAGCCATGAATAACATTCTAGATATTCTGAGCCCCCCACCTCATCCCCCCCACCCTCACCCCTCGCGGGCGTCACCCGTTACCCAGCCCCCGACCCCCCCTGGATGGTGATGCATTTGAACGTCACTTTTGTACCCTTTTCTTGATTACGGCTTCCAGCGACATCGTATCCGAGAAAAAGATTACACTGCATTGCATTTCCTAAAAAAAGGACCTATTCTTTTCTTCTCTAAAACTAAAAGGCCGAGCAAAGAGAGAGAGTGAGAATATTGAAAGTCTAAGTGGTTTTGTAGGCCAGTTTGACGTAGTTTCCCCACTTAATAGTGTACAAGCGTTCTATATCAAATTGTTTATCTCGTCTCCCTCTACAGAACTATTGTACTTCGTAAAAAGTTACCATTCACACTAGTATGTACTATTCACTTACTGCTGAAAATGGATGAACCCAACACTAAATGCTGATCGAGTCTCAAAAAATGAATGCATTGAACTGGAGAGAGGCTATAATCTCTGCAAGGACATTTACAGTCCCTCAGCTTCAACACAAATCTCTGATTCCGCAGTACCGTAGTAACATCTTCGATTTTCTGTGCCTCAGAAAGCTGAAGCATGGTCACATAGACGCAAATCAGCAAACTACAACTAAGTGATAGTAATTACTTTTGAATACATTATGGGAGTAGCGGTGATCTATGAGTTACAAATATTTACTATTAAAAACAGTCTTCATCACGATTTATTTATTAAGGTGACCGGTTTCGACCACTACTGTGGTCATCTTCAGACCATTGAGTAGGAACCTCTTTCTGCTGGAGAAGGTTCCTACTCAATGGTCTGAAGATGACCACAGTAGTGGTCGAAACCGGTCACCTTAATAAATAAATCGTGATCAAGACTTTTTTTAATAGTAAATAAATGATAGTAAGCTTCTGTGAAAAATCATTGGTCCCAGCAAAGAACAAGGAGTCTTTGAGATCAAGTTACAAGGAGCTCTACTAACACATGGAGTATATTACAACAACTATGTGATAATAGAGGTTAATCTTTCATATAGTCAAGATGGACACTTGGAGACTTACGTCGTAGACCTTCAGCATTGATTCCGAGCATCATCAACATTGACTGTGGAGGGAACGTGACTTTCGCCAAACGGATAAGACTATGTATTAAAGAGATTATGTGGTAAAGACCTTGGTAAGTTTGAAATTCACCGCAACGATGTTCCTTAAAGAGATCACTACATAATGTTTATCAGTATATGGAGTTGTTTCCAGCGCTAACAGCCGTCAAACTGCGTTCAAGAGCTGGAGTGAAATCTACTCAGGAATGGAAAAATACTCATAGCCCTGGAGTGAAAGAATTTCGGGCTAAGTAGAGAGCTTGCGAGAATTAGTAAGTATATAGTCCAATGTGGGCCTCAATGATACTCAATAATGCAGACCACAGGTTGGGAAATTCATTGTTATTCTTACATCCTCTATGCCTTTGCATCTTAAAGATAGTAGAAGTAGTGTTTAATTTTACAAAACCCGTTACGAACTTGAGGCTGAGATGCAGCGGATTATTCAGAACTTTCGGGTATGACACGTCACGCTCTTTAGACTATAAGTAAATGAGTGAAAGTATTTAAATGCATAAAACTGAGTAGTACTTACTGTGACACGGTAATTGGGTTTGTTGTTGTAGAATTATCTATTCCAGAATCGTCAGCGTAGTTAAACCTATTCATTGCAGACAAAATCTGTTTCTTTCCCTTGTTTTAGGACTTTAGATCAGAGTATGCACTTACAGCTGCACTTTTTTAATCGTTAGTACTGTTCCAATTGTACCCCATAGACATACCTCACAGCCCTAATGAATGCATTAAAATACCACTGTCACCTATCCATACTCTATGGAAGATGTTTCGCTATGCTACAAGACTAGCTTCATGGGTTTAACTGAGTTCAAAGTTTCTTCTCACAAAAATATTGTGCTGCATGGAATCTCCCCACAATATGGTAATTTTATCCACAATTACAACCGTAAGACTGTGGTGAAGCCAAATTCTCCGCAATAAACTTTTTAAAACATTGGATTCGTTCTGCAGAGAAATATTGTCACTAATGATACCGTCATTTACGAGGCATTAGTCTCTAATCTTCCTTTTTCTTATATTTTTGTTCTCCATCGATGTCGGCTCCATAAAATCTCAGGTGAAATCTGTGCGTAAGTTTAGCTTTGCAAATAGTCGTTTAGTTCCCCGATTTGATCTGCGTATCTGCATTTTGTCTGTTGAGGTACCGAGCCAGACTCTACTCATGCGACCTCCATATCCCTATTACCATTTGCCCACGTAAAGAAATTAAGTACTTTTAGGAGAGTACCATCCTGCTAAGAGAATATTCATCCGTGTTCCACGGACTAATGAGTCATAATATACGTTATGAATTCCCTACATTATAACGAGCGGAGTGTGAAGTGTCTCAAGTTAGCTGCGCACCTCCACGAAACAGCGGGGGATAAATTAGATAACTAAGGACGCCAACAGTCGTACAGAATGCTATGCTGTGATGACTTAGTCAAGTGTCTCTGTAGATGGAAACAGCTATTGATCTATGTATTCCAAATTATTCTAATAATTGCTAATACTAAAAATACTTTTAAACTGATGCCATAGTATTGCTATACCGAACACTCTTTCCGAAGAATGAGTTTTCTACCTACAGTACTAACTGCCTGCCTAGAAAAAATTTTGCCTAGGAGTATCAGTTGCCATTTGTATCAAATGGCTCAAATGGCTCTGAGCAATATGGGACTTTACTTCTGAGGTCATCAGTCCCTTGAACTTAGAACTACTTAACCTAAGGACATCACACACTTCCATGCCCGAGGAAGGATTCGAACCTGCGACAGTAACGGTCGCGCGGTTCCAGACTGTAGCGCCTAGAACCGCTCGGCCAATCCGCCCACATCTGTATCGCCATGCAATCATTAAAAAGGTTTGAAATAGTCATTTTAAAACCAGGTTTGATTTACTGTTTCAAAAATATGCGACACATTTTCGCAAAATATAGTCTCTCATGAAAGTCCGTCAGATTAATGAGTTCTAGTTCCGAAGAAGACCGCACATGGCTAGGATCAGTGACCTCATACGAATACGAAGGTGATCGTCATTTTACGTGAGAGAGTTTATATTTTCAGTCCGGCATTCCGACATCTATGATTAAACCATGCAAAAGCGATTGCTTTAAATGTAATGGCTTGGATGATGCTGAAACTCTAGCATTAAAGCAATTTGTTTTTTTTTTCTTTCTAAAGCGTGGTAATACAAACCTAAATTCTGTAAGCAAGTGTACGTACAGTCATGTGTAACAACAGAAAATTTCTTAACTGCTAGCCGTAGAGTATTTTGTAATACTGCATACATGATCACGTGCAAAATTTTGGATTCAAATATTATAGCCGAATGTATACTATCAAGCACTACATGTGTGTTCCATTCGTAACAAAAAACACATTACAAATTTCGATACTGCAAGGAGAACCGTCTGCCCCTCGTTTCCACGGGAGGTCAGAACACGATGGCGCAAACACACATAAATAATTTTCACTATTTGTCCCAGATGACCGCAACTCCATAAATGTTGGTTCCGTCCACGAGTAACGCAATTTTTCTCGCAGCCCCCTACATCAGACCGCAGAAGGGACATTAAACAGCACACGCACGAGGGGACAGCACAGCGACCTCCCCATTCGGTGCGGGAGATAAATGAGAAAGGGGGTGATAAAGGCAGTTACAACAATATGTGCTCTGCGGGGGCGACACTTGTGGGTAATGAAGGCCGGCAGGACAAGCAGTTCCCTCGCGCGGCGCTACCCTCGTCATAAACATCGATATCCGGTCGACAGAGCGTTCGACTCGATCGACTTCTCCCTTCATTGTCACAGTGTCTTACACTTCTTCAGCAAAGACGCCCAGTACTCTCACAAAGCTTTCTACTTAACAAACTCCTGATTGTGGAATATTCTGTACGTATATGTTTTTGAGAGAAAGAGAAAGAGAGAGAGAGAGACAGAATGAGAGAGACGGGGAAAGAGAGAGAAACAGAGAGGGAGAGAGAAAGAGAGATGAACACTTTTGATCACAATATTGCAGTTACTTGAAGACGTCAAGCAAGGAGCGTCAAATTGCCCTGACGTGTATTACATGCTTGAATATGCAAGTGACTGGCATTGAAAGACATCCGCATATTCACAGTCCAGTAAATTAATGCGATCATCAGCAATCTTCGATGTCATCGGGCAATAACTGCGACAGGTGGCAGCACTAGAGTGAAGGATACATAAAATGTGTCAGGGGGGGGGGGGGGGGGGTGCGGAAAACTGTGCAGCCGTTGTCGTAATGTGGAAACGGAGTGATTTATATGAAGTCCAAAAGAACTTGATCATTGGTTTTCGGGCCAAGAGTGGGATCATTTCCGAAACGGTTAAGTTTGTAAACTGTTTGCGTGCCGTCGTGGTTAAAATATATCGTGCATGGCAAAATGGCGCTATCCAGATGAGTACCAAAAGCAATCCGCGGGTTGTACAAATCTAAAAACAGTAAATTCTGCTAAATAGTCAGTAATTACAAATAATTAAAGGTGGAACGCTCACGTAGCTACCGTTGGGGGTAAGGCAAACCAAAGACTACACTTTGTTCGTAGAGCACTGAAATATGCCACTGGTCTACTAAACAGTCTCAGATAGTATCGACGGAGGATATCGAGAACGTTAAAAGAAGGGTAGCTCGTTTTGTACAATTGCGAAACAGGGATGAGAGCGCCACGGACATGATACGTGAATTGTGGTGACAGTCATTAAAAAAATGGTCGGTTTCCGTTGCAGCAGGATATTTTCCTGAAATTTCAGTCACAAACATTCTCCTCAGACTGTGAAAATATTTTATTGGCGTCCACTATTTTGTTGGCGCCCACTATTTGGTTGGCGCCCACCTAGATAAGAATGATCATCACAATAAAAGTAAGAGAAATCAGAGCTCGCAAAGAAAGATTTCAGAGTTCGTCTTTCCTACGTGCTGTTAGAAAGTGGAGCGGTAGAAAAATAGCTTCAAGGCGGTTCGGCGGATCCTCTGTCAGGCACTTAACTATATATTTCAATCATGTAGATGTAGATGAAAACCAGTGCCGAGGAAACTGTGGTGTACTACGTGCCGTAGATGACAGAGTTTAACTACAGCTGCGGAGATTTGTACAGGCGATCATGCTTGCAACTGTTGAGCAACTGACCGCCCAGAGGCAGCAGTGTCTCCCCAACGACCGTTCAGCGAACGTTGCTGTGTATGGGCCTCTCTCTGCAGCAGGCGACTCCTTCCTGCCACATGCTGACCGCAACTGCCTCTGGGGACCATGTTCATCTCTGCATGTAGTTACTTTTTCTCCGGAACGGTGGCATCTACCAGCAGCACAATGCATCGTCTCACACAAGTCGCAGAGTACGTGCGTGGGTCGAAGAGCACCAGACTGAGCTTTCCGTAGTCCTATGGCCACCAAAGTCCACAGAGTTAAACCCAATCGAGAATATGTGGGATCCTCTCGATCGGACTGTTCGTGCCATTCATCCTAAACCGATAAACCTAGCAGAGATGGTCACGGCAGAGGAATCGGCATGGCCCCACATCCCTGGGCAGGCTACTGACAGGTCGTCACATTAATGTGACTGGACGGTGTAGTCTTGTAGTAGGTAGGTGCAGCGTCATCCACTTTGAGTACAGGGAGATATTACGTAGCGGGCTCTCGTTCATAAAGTGCATTACTTGTTTTTCGTGTAAGACGCCTACTTGCAAGTGCACGCTTTCAGCATCGGGAGGATCGTGACCTACTGAGACAATGTTTATCTTCCTGCAATATTTGTCCTTGCGTTGGCTACCGTCCGCTGACTGTTGCGCTACTATGGAATCGATTAGTTCAGGAGTGCCAGACTCAGCGCCAAGCAAGTCTTCAACGCCTCCGTCTGTCTAGCCACCTAGAGGACGCATACTGTTTTCTCCGCAGCGCGGGAACGTACAGCCACGTCAGGTCGCTTGAGTCAGGAGATGAGCATGTTTGCAGCAACGCGAGCGTTCGTACGGGCAGTGCGACAATATCTGGAGAACCGCTCACTGCCAGCATTACCCTTTGACACGTCAGCAGAGTCCCGCGCCGACGAAGACAGCAACATCAGAGGATACACGAGTGGCGCAACGTCGTCTTTTCATACAAAACGCGATGGTCTTATCCTTGGAGGTGGCTCATACAAAACCTGAATAAGAAACAGAAGCACCTGGACGCCGTTGTCAGGTGTCAATATAACTTCGTACACGTACACACCGCCGCCGGATGTCTATATGATTTGAGTGATGAGGTTGGCCTTTGAAGGCTGAGATCAGATATGATTGTATCATAAAAAAGTGACTGGGTCAAAAATAAGAAAAATAACACCTTAGAAACAGTGGTGAAGATCAATTATACTAGAGCAAGTACATTTTCCATGTTAACTCCCTCTCTTCCTATAACTTACACCTGTTTTCCTGAGATTTTCGAACGTCTTAGACCATTATGCACTGTCGAACGTTGTTTCCAAGTTCAAAGATTAAATGAAGTCTCGCACCATATCTGCATCTACATCATACTCCCCAAGCCATCTAATGGCTTGTGGTGGAGGGTACTTTCGGTACCACTATCTGATCCATCCAACCCTGTTCCACTCGCGAATAATGCGTGGGAAGAATGATTGTCGGTAAGCGTCTGTATTGGATCTAATTTCACAAATTTTCTCCTCGTGGACAATACGCGATATATATGTGGGGGAAAGTAATAAGTTGTCCGACTCCTCCTGAAAAGTTCTGTCCCGAAATTTCACTAGTAAATCTCTCCGTGATGCACAACGCCTCTCTTGTAACGTGTGCGAGTGGAGTTTGTTTAGCATCTCCGTAACGCTCTCTCGCCAGCTAAACGATCCCGTGACGAAAGGTGACGCTCTTCGTTGGATCTTGTCTATCAGTCGTAATTGATAGGGATCGAATATAGATGAACAAAAGAATCGAGTGAACAAGCGCCTTGTAAGCCACTTCCTTCGTGCATGAGTCACATTTCCTTCAGATTCCTCCGTTGAGTCTGAGTCTAGTATCTACTTTTCCCACTATCTGTTTTATGTGGTCATTCCACTTAAAATCGCTCTGGATAGTTACGCCTAGATATTTTACGGCAGACGCTGTCTCCAGCTGTTTGCCATCAATAGCGTAGGTGTAGTTACTTACTTACTTACTCACTGGTCATACCGGACTCGAGAGTCCATTACCGCAGCAACGTATTTTCGCCGTCTGTCCCTGTCTTGGACTATTTCCTTCCATTCACCCTCACTACTTAGGCTCCTCAAATCAGCCTTCACATTGTCCTCCCATCTACGCCTCGGTCTCCCCACAGGACGTTTTCCCTCTAGGTGCCGTACCAGTACTCTGCGTCCTGTCCTGCCCTCATCCATTCGAGCTACGTGATCCGCCCATCGCAGCCTACGTGATTTAATAATACTGATTATGTCACGGCTTGATTAGTGTTCGTGAACCTCTTCGTTATGCAGTTTTCGCCACTCTCCGCTAATGTCATCCCTTTTTTCTCCGAAAATTTTCCTCAAAATCTTGTTTTCAAGTACTCGAAACGCCTTTTCATTTTGCACAGTGAGAGACCTAGTCTCACACACATACAGCATAACTTGTAGAATAATAGTTCTGTATATTCTAATCTTTAAATTCCTAGACAATACCTGTGATGAAAGTAATCTATTCAATGAGAAGTAGCACGCATTTCCCGACCGTAGGTGTACTTTAGTGGATTTCTCGTTAAGAGCTACGTGTAGAGTTCTGTCTGTAAGAGTGCCTTGAATCCAGTCGCAAGTCTGCTCCGATACTCCGTAAGCTCGTATTTTTCTTCATTAAGTATTTTTTTTTTTCATTAAACGGCAATGCGGGACGGTGTCAAATGCCTTGCTGAAACCAACCTGAGCCTTTGGATCTCACCGAGGAGCAGAGCGAGGTGAGTTTCGCAGGTTCTCTGTTTGCGGAATCCATGTTGATTTTTATAGAAGAGATGTTCATTCTCCAAAAACGTCATAGTGCTTGAGCATAAAACATGGTCCATAATTCTACGACAGATTGACGTCAACGATATACGTCTATAATTGTTCAAAAATGGCTCTGAGCACTATGGGACTTAACATCTATGGTCATCAGTCCCCAAGAACTTAGAACTACTTAAACCTAACTAACCTAAGGACATCACACAACACCCAGTCATCACGCGTCCATAATTGTGTGGATCTGCCTTACGACCATTCTTAAAAACGGTAATGACCTGCGCTTTTTTCCAGTCGTTAGGTACCTTTCGTTGCTCAAGAGATCTACGATAAATGCTAAAGCTATCAGAACGTCATCGATTAGGACGCCATCTCTGAGTCAGGGAAGAAACATTTTAGCTTCCCTTCGCACGGGTCGGCCTGGTGAGTTGGCTGGAGAGAGCCTCACAGGCGAGAAGAGCGGCCGGTGGCTGTTTATTTATTTTGGCGCCGGCGACCGGGTCAGCCGGCTTCCGCAGATCGCTGGCCCGGGGCGAGTGTCCGGGGTAAGTGGCCGCAGCGGGCCTTGCGCTGCGCTGCGCTGCGCTGCGTCGATAAGGCGGTGCCAAATCCGCCCGCAGCCGGCGGCCGGCGGCCCACTCGTATCGGACTGGACTTCAGTGACCAGCGGTAGGATGGGCGGCGCCACTGTGTATCGGAGCGGTGGCGGGACGGCCGCTCCCTGGGGGACCCGGCGGCGCCGCTGTCAGCGCAGCGCACAGCTCCGTCCCATTGGGCGTGTCTGCGACACGATCCATGTACTTACTAACGGCCGCCTCACCAGGGCTGCTCACAACTGCACAGTATAGCCAGTCCAGGTGAGAAAGCTTGTGTGTTTATGGAAGATTACGAGGGACGCGTCCTGCTTTTTTCTTTAACGTATGTATACGTTTGTTGTTCGACCTCGTGACAGTGAGAATTTGAACAGTTTTCTGACCTAAATTCAATCCATGGACGTAGCTCCGAATTTAAGGGGGTTTGGGTTGGGGGAGTTGAGCAGATTTAGAGCGCATATTATCGTTTAGTTTATTTAGGAGAGCGTTCATTGTATAACACAACACTGTTTTTCATCTGCAAAGGAAAAATGCCGAGTTTGTTGTGGCACGTCATGGAACATTCCCGCTTGAGCCCCTATAGTTTCATGAAGTTCCAATAGGTTGCGGCATTATACATAGCCTTTAAAATGGCTTCTTTAACGTAGGTGCGTTCTCAGCAGAGAACTCTTCGTTTGGCGGAGCCTTAAAGTGAACAAAAGCACGGTGAATGGTCAGGCGAGCCGCCTGTTATCGTCCCAACATAGCTGTGCAAACTAGTCCATCTTCCGAGTGCCGGCTGGCCGCACACATGTGTCACTCCTGCAATATTGGCATGTGCGGATACTCTCATTCGAGGTAATCGATCAGTCCAGCACCTCGTTCCTCAACTGGACGTGCAGACACACTCGTATCCCAGCTGCGTTACTCAAAGGCATCTGCCCGCTGATTTCCTCGCCACTTAACCGACGAACATAAACAACAACGAAGGACCATCTATGCGGATTAGCTTGCATGTTACGAGGCTGACTGCCAATTTCTTATCGAATACCGTCACAAGCGATGAAATATGGCTTCATCACTTCGAACCGCAAACAAAAAGCAATCCTTGAATTGCCGCCAAACCACCTCTCCTCCGAAGAGAGAGTTCAAGCCTGCACCCTCAGCCAGTAAACTCATGGCGACGGCCTTATGGGTTACCCTGTTTGATGTTCTTCCTCGTGGTGACACGATCGATTCTGAAGTGTACGGTGCAACCCTCAGGAAATCGAACAAACAACTTTAGAGCTTTCATCGCTACAAAAATGCTTCTCCATGACAATGCAATTCTTCATACAAGCCTGCGCACCAGAGAGAAGCTCACCGAACTTCATTGGACTGTTCTTCCACGTGTACCTTATAGCTCACATTCTTGCCTTCCGACTTCCATCAGTTTGCCCCTGTGAAGGATGCCCTGCATGGAAAGAAGTATGTGGATGATGGGGAGATTATTGATACAGAAAGACGCTGGCTCCAATGTCGACCATTAAAGTTGTACCTGCTGACACACAGGCTCTCAAAGTACGCTTGCTCCAGGCCGTCGCATTGGACAGGGGTTATGTTGAAAAACATTGTTATGGAACCATAAGAGTAGGGAATAACAAAATATATTAGAATCTAGAATAAAATCACTCTTATTTCAGAAAAAGAAGTTGCATTACTTATTGAACGTCCCTCTAGGAGCAAAGCTTTCAGCTAACAGTTCATAAAGCTCTTACAATAAAATGAAAGTAGAATTCGTTATGAATATGAAGGTAGAGAAGAGAGTGAGTTACTATGAACAGTTCAGGGATAGGACTGACGATTGTTCCCATCAGCTTCGACAGTAAACCAGTACCAACAACTGTATTTCAGGTATACATGTCGATGTCGCAAGCTGAAGAAGAAGAGCAAGAAAAAGTGTATGAGGATATGGAACGGGTAACTCACAAGGGAACCTCCCCATCGCACCCCCCTCAGATTTAGTTATAAGTTGGCACAGTGGATAGGCCTTGAAAAACTGAACACAGATCAATCGAGAAAACAGGAAGAAATTGTGTGGAACTATGAAAAAAACAAGCAAAATATACAAACTAAGTAGTCCATGCGCAACATAGGCAACATCAAGGAGAACGTGAGCTAAGCAGCGCTGTGGTCCCGTGGTTAGCGTGAGCAGCCGCGGAACGAGGGGTCATTCGTTTAAGTCTTCCCTCGACTGAAAAGTTTAATTTTTTATTTTCAGACAATTATCAAAGTTCAGGTGCTCACACATAATCAACTTCGCTCTCCAAAATTCAAGGACATGTTCAGATTTGCTTGGACATATGCAGGATTTGACGGTCTACACACGAAAAAATTTGAAAACGTTAAAAACATATGTTTTGACAGAGCACAGGGAAAACTGTGCGAATGTGAAACTGTTGCATTCATTTGTTGCAGTTTATGTGACAAACTCTTATGTTTTCATCACTTTTTTCGGAATGATTATCACATCCACAAGAAAACCTAAATCGGGCAAGGTAGAAGAATCTTTTTACCCATTCGCCAGGTGTGCAAGTTAGGTGGGTCGACAACATTTCCTGTCATGTGACGCACATGCCTTCACCAGTGTCGTATAGAATATATCAGACGTGTTTTCCTGTGGAGGAATCGGTTGACCTATGACCTTGAGATCAAATGTTTTCGGTTCCTATTGGAGAGGCACGTCCTTTCGTCTACTAATCGCACGGTTTTGCGGTGCGGTCGCAAAACACAGACACTAAACTTATAACAGTGAACAGAGACGTCAATGAATGAACGGACAGATCCCAACTTTGCGAAAATAAAGAAAGTAAAATTTTCACTCGAGGGAAGATTCGAACCAAGGACCTCTTATTTCGCAGCTGCTCACGCTAACCACGGGACCACGGCGCTCGTAATATAACATTGTCCTTGATGTTGCCTACCTTGCGCATGGACTACTCAGTTTGTATATTTTGCTTATTTTTTCATAGTTCCACACAACTTCTTCCAGTTTTTTCGATTGATCTGTGTTCAGTTTTTCAAGACCTATCCACTGTGTCAATTTATAACTAAATCTGAGGGGGGTGCGATGGGGAGGTTCCCTTGTCAGTACTTAAAGGGAGACGGAAATCTAATAGTCATAGGAGGTTGGAATGCTTTTATAGGGGAAAAGTAGAAGAAAGGGTTACGGGAGAATATTGGATTGATACTAGAAATGAGAGAGGAGAAGGACTAATTGAGTTCTGCAATAAATTTCAGCTAGTAACAGCGAATACTCTGTTCAAGAATCACAAGAGAAGGAGATTAACTTGGAAAAGAAGGTGAGATACGGGAAGATTTCAGATTACATCTCGGTCATGCAGAAATTCCGAAATTAGGTACTGTATTGTAAGGCGTAAAGAGTACGGTGGATTTTAAGAGGCTAGTCAGGAAGAATCAATCCGGAAGGAAGTAGGCTACGGAAGGACTAAGAAATTAAGGGATAGGCTTGAAGTTCTCTAAGGCTGTAGATACTGCAGTAAGGATTAGCTCAGTAGGCAGTTTTATTTCAAGATGAATGGGAATCTTTGACAAGGGCGATCACAGAACTTTGAAATAAAGACACAGATATGTTGAAGGTAACTGCGGCATATAGAAAACGTTGCAGTTAAAAGCAAGGGTATTAAAAGTAATAGTCCGACGGGAATTTCACTGTTAAATACTGAGCAGAGAGCAGATAGGTGCAAAGCGTGATACAGGAAGAAACAGGAGTCCATGGTGAGGAGATAGGAGACAGGGGATCCAGTATTGCAGTCAGAGTTTACAAGATCAAATAAGCAGAATGCTAGATAACATTCCATGACAATTGTTTAAGTCACTGCTAAAGTTGTAGAAAAACGGCTGTTCAGATTCATGTGTAGAATGTATGAGAATGGCGATATACCATTTGATTTTCGGAACACGTCATCCACACAATTCCGTACCTTGCAAGGGTCGACAGTGCGAGGTTCATCGCACAAATCAGCTTAACAGCGCATGATTCCAAATTGCTAAGAAGATTAACATACAAAAGAATGAAAAAGAAGATAGACGATGTGTTAGATGATTATCAGTTTGGTTTTGGGAAAGGAAAGGCACCCGACAGGCAGTCCGGACGTTGCGGTTGATAATGAAGCAAGAGTGAAGAAAAATGAAAACATGTTCGTCGGATTTGTCAACTAGGAAAAAGTGTCCGACAATGTCGAACGGTATGAAATGTTTCAGGTTCTGGGAAAATAGAGATAAGCTATAGGAAAATACGGGTAGTATACAATACAAACAAGAAAAAAGAGGCAACTGTAAGAGTGGAAGACCAAGAATGAAATAATCGGACTGAAAAAGGTGTAAGACAGGGATGTTGTCTTTCGCCCATACTGTTCGATCTGTACAGTGAACAAGCAATGGCGGAAATAAAAGAGAGTCTTGGAATTAAAAATCAAGATGAAAGGATATCAATAAGTTTTGCTTACGACGATACTTTTCTCAGTGAATGTGAAGAAGAATTACATGTTCTGCTGAATGGAATGAACGGTCTAGTGAGTACACAATATGGATTGGGAGTAAATCGAGGAAAGTCGAATGTAATTAGAAGTAGCAGAATTGAGCACACCGAGAAGTTTCAGGATAGGTTATCACGAAGCAGATTAAGGAATTCTGCTACCTAGGCAGCAAGAAACCTACTACGAACGGAGTAAGTAGGACAAAAAGCAGGCTAGTACTGGCAAAGAGGACATTTCTGGCTGAGAGAAGTCTGCTAATATCAAACACAGACCTTAACTTGAGGAAGAAATTTTTAAGAATTTACGTTTTGAACACAGCATTGTATGGTACTGGGAGGTGGACTGTGGGAAAACGGGAACAGAGGAGAATCGAATCAATTACGATGTGGTGTTACAGGATAATGTTGAAAATTAGGTTGACTGATCAGGTGAGGAATGAGAAGGATCTCCACAGAAATTACGAAGAAAAGGAATTTATTTTAAACACTGAGGAGAAGGGACTGGATGGTAGGAAACCTGTTAATACGTCACGTAATAACTTCCATGATACTAGAGGGAGCTGTATAGTGTAAAAACTGAAGAGGATGATAGGAATTGGAGTACATCCAGCAAATAATTGGTAACGTAAGTTGCAAGTGTTACTCTGAGACGAAGAGGTTGGTATAGGAGAGGAATTCACGGCAGGCCGCATCAAACCAATCAGAAGACCGACGAAATGAAAAAAACATGTCTTTAATAATAAATTTTTCTCTTGTAAGACCATTAATTGAATTACAGTTTTTTGAGACGAAGAACAGCTACAACTCACCGTCCAGCAGCGACCTTTCACCGGATCTGGCAGTTTTGCTGGACCTTCCATTGTCCAGCACCCTTCACCTGGCTCTTCCAGTGCCCAAGAAACATTTTTGGGGCACGAACAACCAAACGGAGTTGAGTATAAATAATTGTGCACATGACGTTAGGTCAGATAATTGTGCACATGACATTAGGTCAGATATTACAAATAATAGTTTTGACGACAACAGAAGCAAATTAAATATACAGGGTGGTCAGAAACAGTCTGAGAAGATTGTTAGGGTGTTGCAAGGTATATTGTGCTGACAAATAAGTGTCAAGAAAAAGATTTGATGCGTTGCGCCGTTTCCGTGATAATTAGCACAAAGTTAGCCAAGAAGATCGATGCACGTAAATTCGAGCAGCCCGCCACAGATGGCGTCGACAAAAGTGTTCTGCGTTGGATTTATTCAAATCGAACAAGACAGCGATATAAAAATTTGATATGGGACGGTAGTAACAATGTAACTCGAAAAAAAAAAGGCTGGGCAGTCTCGTGAGCTGTCACCTACACTGTGATAACAACGGACACAATTGTGTCTGCCGAGCAGAGCATCCATGGTTTGTGCAGAGGCTGGCAGTTTGTCCTGTCTTTAAATAAAATTAAAATATCGGGCATAAATACATTACAGTTTCATTGTGCTATGGGTGAAAAGTCAGTGGCGATATTAGCAACTGTAAAATACTTAGGAGTAGCCGTCCAGAGGTATCCGAAGTGATAGGGCTGCGTAAAGGAAACTGTAGGAAAAACGGCTGCCAGACTGAAATTCATTCGGGGAATCTTAAGGAAATGTAACTTATCCACGAAAGAAAAAGAATAAAAAAAATGTGTTGGACCAGTTCTTGGGCAGTGTTCATCAGTATGGAATCCCTAACAAGTAGGACTGAGAAAAGAGGTAGAGAAGATCCAAGGAAGAGTTTCATCACGTGATCGTGCAGAATTGTTACAGACACTGAACAAATTCGAGTTGCAGTAGCTAAAAGAAAGGCGTCTTTTCTCACTGGTGGAATTCTGAGAGCATACGTCAGAGACAGCAAAGGACCTGCAAGAGCAGCTGAACGGAATGAACAGTGTCTTGAAAGGAAGATATAAGATGAACGTCAACAAATGCAAAACGAGGATAACGGAATGTAGTCGAATTAAATCGGGTGATACTGCGGGAATTAGATCAGGAAATGAGATGCCTAAAGTAGTAAATGACTTTTGCTATTTGGGGAGCAAAATAACTGATGATGGTTGAAGTAGAGAGGATATAACATGTACACTGGCAATGGCAAGCAAAGCGTTTCTGAAGAAGAGAAATTTGTTAACATCGAGTATAGATTTAAGTGTCTGGAAGTCGTTTCTGTAAGTATATGTATGTAGTGCAGCCATCTATGAAAGTGAAATGTGGACGATAAACAGTTTCGAAAAGCGGAGAATAGAAGCTTTCGAAATGTGGTGCTACAGAAGAATGCTGAAGATTAGATGGGTAGATGACATAACTAATGAGGAGGTATTGAATAGAATTGGGGAGAGGAGTTTGGGGTTTGGGTTGTTTGGGGAAGGAGACCAGAAAGCGAGGTCATCGGCCTCATCGGATTAGGGGAGGATGGGGAAGGAAGTCGGCCATGCCCTTTCAAAGGAACCATCCCGGCATTTGCCTGGAACGATTTAGGGAAATCACGGAGAACCTAAATCAGGATGGGGAGAAGAGAACTTTGTAGCACAAGTTGACCAAAAGAAGAGATCGGTTGGTAGGGCATATTCTGAGGCATCAAGGGATCACCAGTTTAGTATTGGAGGGCAGCGTGGAGGGTAACAATCGTTGAGGGAGACCAAGAGATGAATACACTAAACAGATTCAGAAGGATGTAGGTTGCAGTAGGTACTGGGAGATGAAGAAGCTTGCACAGGATAGAGTAGCATGGAGGGCTGCATCAAACAAGTCTCTGAACTGAAGACCACAACAACAACAACGTTTGAAAAGATTTTAGGCAATAAAATACTTCATCTCACATTCTTGTCGTGAAATGAGCGCGACCAGAAAGTCAGAGAAAGGAGAAGGGGGAAAATGATACAGCCACACACCGTAAGGTGGCTTCCAGAGTGCAGATTTACAGCCAAGCAAATGTACTATTTAGAAGTAGAACGATATCGGTGAACCTGAAATGTGAAACGATAGCTCAGTATGTGAGGAGAGTAACACACCGTAAGGTGACTTGCAGAGTGTTGGTATAGAAGTGGTAGAACTGTGCAGAAAGACATTGGTGACGCTTCAAGTTTTATACGGTTTGTGTCCGTTAGGGGCGGAGCTAGCGCGACCATCTTGGTGTCATGGCATTCCGCCGCACAGTCGGCATCCTACAGTGCTAGAGAGAGGTTCGTGCTGTACTCCGTTGAGTTACTGTGACGGTTTGAAATGTCAGCGTTAATTGAAAATGCCGCCAAGTGTGAAGTGCGTGCTGTAATAAGGTTTCTGACGGCAAAAAACTGTACACCGATAGAAATCTATCGGCAGCTTTGTGAAGTGTATGGGGACAACATAATCACTGAAGGTGGAGTGCGTCAATGGGTCATAAAATTTAAAAATGGCCGAACTAACGTTCACGACGAAGAGCGAAGTGGAAGACCCAGCATAGTGACTGCCGAACTTGTCGAAAAAGTCGATGCCGCGGTCCGTGAAAACCGTAATTTCTCAATAACGGAACTCTCTATGAGTTTTCCACAAATTTCGCGAAGTTTATTGCACGAAATCACTACCGAAAAGCTTGGTTACCACAAGTTTTGTGCAAGGTGGATACCAAAAATCTTGACAGAGATACACAAAAATCAGCGAATGGCTGCAGCGTTAACGTTTTTGGACGCTTAGTAGAAAGATGGCGACTCATTACTCGATTGCATCGTTACTGGTGACGAAACATGGGTTAAGCATGTGAACTGCGAGACAAAATTGCAGTCAATGCAGTGGGGGCACACAAATTACCCCCAAAAACCCAAGAAATGCATGCAGACAATGTCGGCAAGGAAGGTGATGGCGGCTGTCTTTTGGGACAGAAAAGGTGTGATTTTTGTGGATTTCCTGGAAAGAGGCACTACAATAAACTCTCAAAGGTATTGTCAAACTCTGCGCTACCTCAGAAGAGCAATACAATACAAGCGCAGGGGAAAGTTGGGCTCAAAGCTCTTGCTGATTCACGACAACGCCCGGGCTCACACGGCAGATGCCATTCGTAAAGTTCTCGAATCTTTTAAGTGGGAGTTGTTTCCTCATCCGTCGTACAGTCCCGACCTGGCACCGAGCGACTTCCACTTATTCCCAGCAATGAAGAAGTGGTTGGCTATGCAGCGTTTTGATGACGACGGACAGCTTCAAGAAGAGGTAACCACGTGGTTGAAGGCGCAGGCGGCCGAATTTTACGACGAAGGAATTTCCAAGCTCGTCCATCCCTACGATAAGTGCCTTAATTTAAATGGCAACTATGTAGAAAAGTAGTATTTAAGTGTAGCTTTCATCTGTATATAATAATAAAAAATTCCAGTACTTTATTTCTTTTTAATTCCAAAACGTTGTGTACTTTGTGGATAGCCCTCGTACAAGAGTAATACGTAAGGAGGTTAACAGATTTAGTGACTCAAGTCTAGTCTGGCTCGTGAGGATCACCCACGAACCGTAGGTGTGTGTGGTCGGTCAAGACGTTCCACACTCTGGCCGCACTTCATAATTATTTTAGGCGGGACGCTGCGGAACCCCCTGGACGCGGCGGCAGCGAGCAGTGGTCTGCTGTGAGCGGGGCGGGAACGGGCCATTTCCGCGTGACAGACTGCCCGCCGTGCGCGCACGCGAGCGCAGCCAGCGCAGCACAACACATATAAAATGCGGCCTCGCCCTTAAATATTGCATCAGTCACGCGCGCTACACGCCTCCGCTCCCCTACCCCCCACTACTGGCGCTGTTAATTTCACGCCGACGTGCTCGAAATGAATCCGCTAACGACTTGCACTTTCATTTACACCGACCATCCCTTCGCTGTCGATGGGAATTTCCACCGCAACGGTGCTAAATACTTCATAGGCCGTGTCGGACGTTCTACGGAAAACATCGCACACCTCTCAGCATAATCTGTTAATATAATCCAGAGGCGTAAATTGTCCGGGCGTTATGTAGGAAGAGAGATCTCGTGAGTAAAATTGCGTATGTTTGATATACATTATGAGCATGGCAAAGCAAACTACCGTACGTTAGTTTACTCATGTTGAGGTCGAGTGGGCGATCTGTAGTGATCACTTGGGAAAAGAAGGTCTTCTTAGCAGAGTTCGCTACGAAAGAAACTTCATTGTCGATAATCGGTTTCGGTTATACTAAGTTACCATCTGAAGGTCTTCATAAATGTTATTACAAACACCTTGTTTCAGCAGCACACGAAATTTTTCCATTGAATTTCCAGGTACGGCACGTCAAAGGTAAAATTACTGTTTACATCACAGTTCACCAAAACGTCGTTCCCATAACATACCACGTTATGCCCACCAGGGCGCCACAAGCCTGAGAGTTATGCATGACGTGTTATTTTTTGGGAATGATATTTGGCGACTCGTGATATACGCAGAAATTCTAGTTTTTACATGCCAACGCATCGCTCGTTTCATGTTTAATGTACCTGGAGACTGAATGGAAAGATTTGTTTGGTGTAGCTGGCACAAAATGTTTGTAATAACCTTTATGACGATCTGCAGATGGTAACTTAGCTTTACCGAAAGCGATTACCCAATAAAGTTTTTATACTGATCTCAGCTAGAAGCTTTTCTTCTCCTAAGTAAACTTATGACCACAGCAGTTGAGTCCCATAGTGCTCAGAGCAATTTGAACCATTTTTTTCTCCTAAGTAAATTACAGTACTTCCACATCTGCTACATTGCTGTGACGCCCTCAGCACCACATCTAAATACCTCCTAGCTATATTACTGACCTGCAAGACACTTATGATCGTTGCTGTGTACCAAGCAAGAAACAACAAATACTACGAGAGACCGCCACAGCACAGGCACAATCATTCGTCAAGAGCCTCAAGATGGCTCTCGCAAGCTATAACCTCTTTCTGCTCCCATAACACATTCTTCAGCGTGTCCTACTCGTCGCTGATAGTGTGGACAACTGCGCTGTAAACTAAGGACTCAGTTAGTTCCGCCTTGCGAAAAAAAAGAAAAAAACAGAAAAAAAACTCGACGCGCTTCGGACATTCAGACAGTTCGAAACCCGCTATTAGGTAGCTCTTAAAGTTCAGCGAGCCGACATTCGGCAGTTGCTGTTATGGAGTAACAGGTCAATCAAAAATATGTGCATCATTATGATCAGTTATATTGATAATGCCACAGGCCTTGTCACCGTGGTAACACCGGTTCTCGCCAGATCACCGAAGTTAAGCGCTGTCGGGCTGGGCTAGCACTTGAATGGGTGACCATCCGGTGTGCCGACCGCTGTTGGCAAACGGGGTGCACTCAGGCCTTGTGAGGCAAACTGAGGAGCTACTTGACTGAGAAGCAGTGGCTCCGGTCTCGTAAACTGAAATGCGGTCGGGAGAACGGTGTGCTGACCACATGCCACTCCATATCCGCATCCAGTGACGCCTGTGGCCGGAGGATGACATGGCGGCCTGTTGGTACCGTTGGGCCTTCCGAGGCCTGATCGGACGGAGTTTAGTTTAGTTTATATGCTAATGTCACAGACCGCCAAGAGACAGAAAAGCTATGCGGATATCACTGTTTAAGTTTAGAACATCAAGTGTCACCAATAAAATTGTACCAAAATTAAGCAAAACACTATACTCAAAAAATGTTGTTGTTCAGTTCTTATTGTCTTATTACATTCCTGTTCTAATGCCACCTTGTCGAGCAAATGTTTGATTAGTAAGTGTGCAATCTGCCAACTTGTAGAACTACAGCAGTAAACACGTTTTCCGCTATCGTGGATGTTAGGGCTGAATTAAACACACTATCGAAGGCCATGGAACTTTTCTGTTCCTAGAGTTTGTCCAGAGCTTTACTGGACAGAAAGGTAGGAATGAAAATGTTTCATGGACATTGAGCACAATATCCGGAAGTATAACCAGCAATTAAGATATCCGGTCAAGAAACTCTTCACTGCGCAATTGAATAAAATGTTCCCGGGCTTTCAGCCACGTCAAATGGTTTACGCCATTGTACAATGACCAAGGAGTACTTGGTCTCGGAAACTGGTTGCATTTTAATCACTTAGGGCTGCTGGGAGTCCGAGGACATTGTCATATGTACTGATGAGCTTATGTCATCTGGATCTTCGAATAAGAAAAATGGGTTTCCATCTATTGGCTGAAGGAAAAACAGTACGAAACAGCACCTGAAATTCTTTCGAAACCAGTAACAAACTCGTTATTAATAACTAATTTAATATTTACAACATTTCAGTAGAGATGGTATTCAACTGAAACACGAAGGACAACGTTTCATTTTCCTTCGGATGTACAAGAAAGGCTCTTGATGAAACATTATATGCCGTGTGAAGAGCTGATCTATCACCATTCCGGACGCGGGCCGCATCCCCTATATCTAATTAAAATTGCTGAGAAGACAACCAACAGCTCAGGCTGTTGTGGAATCGGCATATCACATTACGTGCTACGCAAATAAATGTCATCAAATCCAATATGTAACAATGACTATGTTGCAGGCTATAAGAAGTGAACACGTTTACATAATAATTAGACCTAAATATAACTTTCATAGCCTAAATATTCTAGTTGACTATGTCTCAGAAAAAGCAGGGCCTAACTATACCAACAGAAAGCACAGCAGAGATCAGTAAGGCGTATAGACTGGCTTAGAAAACAAGAAAGGAGCCCGTTAGCTATGGATGTCCGCAGAAATTTGTCGAGTGTGGGATCGAGACTTTAAAATTGTTTATTTTAATGCATATGAGTTGCTCAGTTTTGAGACATATCATATCGCAAGATCTAAATTTTTGAATGAGACAAGAAATTTACTATATGCCAGAGAATAGAGGGTTATTCGCTCATTTCCATTAGTGTATGAGAAATCTATAATGAGTGAGAACTCTGTACTGCTCCTACTTCCCTCCGTCCCTCCCTCCCTCCCAACCACTTTCCAGCCTCCTTGCTACACTTTCGTAGGCAACCGCCAACATTTTTCCATGTGGCACTGACCGCCTTGTCTCTCAATGTGATAAATGTGTTAACAGTTATTTTGATTACTTCTGAAATAAACAGCTTACTTTTCATTTGACTGCTCTTTTTACGTGCGGCGTACGTGTACGGTACAGTAGTGTGGTCCAGCTAATACCTATTAAAGTGGAAATTGAATTAAGTATACTCAAACACATTTTGTCAACTAGAACTTAAAAACAAAAATGACAGTCACTAAATAAACCCATAGTAGCTGGGGTAAGTGGACGTGAAATGAAACTTCTGTAACCAACTACATGTCCCTATCTAATAAAAATGTTTCAAGATAGGGTTATACAGTCCACAGGTTGCAAATAACCGTATGGTACATTGACTTAGGTTCGACACCTACTAAGGATGTCTTCATCAGAAATTTTGAGAAATCGTAAAACTGCATTGCGAGAAAGCCTTGGTCAAAATTTTGAGCAGCTATGCTCAAGTCAAAAATAAAATAAAACACCTTCCAGATTTGCCACGTGTGTCTAAATAGGAACAACACCAGACACGGGCTAGTTGATGAAGAGCAAGCAGACAGCCACATATTGCCGCACACTGATTTTTGTGATTTTGGTTTAAGGCTTGCGGTACGCATACATCTGATTTTAGAACCTTCCCCATTGCATGCGAATGTCTCACTATGCTGGAATGATCAGAGTTCATCGCTTTTGCCACTTCTCGAGTACATTGACATGGATCGTTGTGAATTAATGCGTTTCAGCGACGTTCATCAAACCTCAAAGGTCTTCCGGAACGTCGAGAGTCACAAACGTCAAAACGATACTCCTTAAAACGAGAAAACAATTTTCTTGCCGTTCTCTACCCAGTGGCAGCTTCTGTCACCCCTCTACTGAACTCAAACAGAAGCATATGTCGGAAATGTGCCGATTACTCCACTTCGCACTCCATTTTCTAGCGTCCAGAGCTCCACTTTCCATCTCCAAATGATAAATTGGCGATGTTAAACTCAGATGGTAGCCAAGAAACACAAATAAAAAGTGACAATCGATAAGTAAACCCATAGCAACCGCAATACCAACGTTCAAAACAAAAACTCTACGAACTTAGGCTCCAACCTAATATTTACGGTTCCTCCTAAATCACTATATTGTGCGCGAGTGCAGCTTGATTAGTACATATGTGTGCTGCGTCGGTGTTCGGTATTCTGCTTCCATTTTTAAAAGTGAGTATACTTCTCATTGGCACCTTCTAGAAGGTATTCTTACACAAGCAGTGGAAGAAATCCTTAGAATATTTACAAATACTCAAGTAAGTTCATTTCATAATATAAAGCTACAATTTTACCACATACAGCAAACTGATTTCTATGGAATTGTTTGTACTGGAAGGGGGCTGGCTAAAGAGTGGCCTTCGTGAAAAACGAACTCGCTAAGGTACTCTTTTTGTAGTTCCTTTAGCAAAGGTTACAGACAATCTGACTTTAATGAAAGCAAATTAAAGAACCCTCTGCTACAAAGAGAAATAATATTACAAATCAAAATAGGCCTACTGAGAAGTCATTTGAAGTATTAATAATACTTTTTCTACCATAAATTTAATTCATTACAAAATACAAGTAGACAACTTCCGAAATAGTTATTGTTGTTGAAATTTCCTGGCATATTAAAACTGTGTGCCGGACCGAGACTCCAACTCGGGACCTTTGCCTTTCGCAAGCAAGTGCCAAGTGCCCTACCGACCTTTTTGTTTTTAATATCTAAGCACGACTCACTACTCTTTCCCACAGCTTTAATTCTGCCTATACCTCGAATCCTACTTTCCTACTGCCGGAATTAAAGCTGTGGGGACGGGTCGAGAGTCGTTTTTGGGTTGCTCAATCGGAGCGCGCTTGCTCGCGAAAGAGAAAAAACCTGAGTTCGAGTCTCGGTCCGGCATAAAGTTCTAATCTGCGAGGAAGTTTCATATCAGCGCATACTCCATCGTAGAGTCAAAATTTCATTCTGCATAATTGTTGTTGTCTTACTACAGCGGAAGTGCAGCGTCTGGACGACCAGGTCAACCATGCACAACCTGGGGATGGTGGTTCTATCCAGTCCTCTCTTACCTTTCTTGCTCGCATACGTCTATATTCAGTCGAAAAATTTCACAAACAATTGGTTCTATCCATGTTTATAACGAATTGTAAGATGTTGTAGTATTCCCAAAGTGAAATATATCTTCAGTAACGTGTCCGAATTTGAGGGAAATACGTTTGTGAATTGCGTATAGGTTAAATCCGGAAGAGATGGCGTACATTTTCAAATGGCATATGACAAGTTCCATGGTGCACCTTTAGTAAAAATCACTTTTGTGCAACTAAACGTACCATTTGTGTAGAAATATATTGTTGTTGTTGTTGTTTTCAGTGTAACATTTATACATATTATTTGACCATGAAAATATATCATCCTATCCGTTATGCTATGGGTGATATGCCGTGCTAAAATGTCCCAAAACTCCCCTGTATTTTAACTCATAATCTGTATCTATATACTTATAAGTACTTATTTATTTATAAATATTTTTTGGAGTGATGAAAAAGCTCTGGAGTGTCAACAAATTTTTTAATGATAGCTTATTAAAATACCTTTGTATTTCCTTGGATTAAATAACTAGTTTACCATCTGATAGTTGAAAACATTAAAACTAAGACACATAGTATTTATATCTTTAGTTAACACACTCAATAATTCCTATTGATGTATTAAATCAAAAACAAAAGTAAGATATACAGACTTAGTTCATTTAGTTTTCACTCTTCTTTCTCGGCCACAGTCGACACAAAACATTTAAAAACTGTGCAGTCTTCTTGTAACCACAACTTCCAAGTTGTGCAGAATAACCAATCACATGTTTTGTAGTTTTCAGGTGTAATTCTCCACTTTCCTTACACATATTCCAGAACTTTTTAAAATTCTTTTGCGACTTCATCTGGGTCGTCTGGAGCCGAAATGTTATTTCCAAATTCTAATTTGATTAGGAGCCTTGCTCTGAAAATTAAAAATATAATTTTATTTGCAAATTGGGTTTACTTATTTCGTCAGTATCCAGCGAAAAAATTTTAAGTTATTGCACAATAAAAATAGTCGGGAATACTGAATAATATCGTGCATTGATCTTCATGAGACTGTTTGAACACCCCCAAAATGTGTGCTAAGTCATTTCAATGAAAATACAAACAAAATAGAAAAGTTTTCACTTACTTAAAACTGTTATTGATTTGCGAGGGACGTATCCGTAACGAAAAATGTGTGGCATGTATACTGTGTTTTATTGCTGCTGTATAGAGTGTGCCAGAACTCTCCATTGCATTGAGAAGAATACAGTCGACTCAACGCTATTCTTTGCATTGTGTAAGCACTCAGACATCGATAATAATCTGAGGGCGAAACATGGGAGCGCGATTCTAAGCATTGTTGTGAGACGAGGTCTATCAGCGTGTGGAGTAGTAGCGTCGATTGAGAGCTTGGAGACAGAAGACGTGTCACGCTGCCCTCACGTCGGTGATGGCAAATTTAGCCACACTCAATGCCTGATTCCATTTATGTAGCCTGTAGAGATCTAGATGGCTTAACTAAGTTTCAAGATGGGATTCAAGGTAAAATTGGCAAGCATAGCGCAAAAACAATTGCATGATTAGGCTCGTGATTGTCAGTCCGAGTTTTCAGTAAACCCGGTGGCAGAATGTCTGAAACGATATTATTCCGAGAATGTTGTGGACTTCTACTTAGCCCTATCATATTTTCCCTGTTAAAATACCGGACCCCTGAAAAACTGTGATAAACTAATCAGCAGTTTCTTAAAAACTGTAACATGTGTGGGCCTCAATACGTAAAACCCGACTCTCATTAAATTTCTTGTAGAAATTACGAGAAGTATCAAGTCAACCCTCCATTGCTGTAATCATTGTGAAAGCTCTGTGGTATTTAGTATCTGAGCTTTGATTTTATGACATCCGTTTAAGAAAACATGTTTATACTGGAAATGTTTTACATTTTTAAACACATGTTTATACGAAAATAACACACGCAGAATATCTAATAATGTATGAAATACACTTCACAACAGTTGAAAAAATTTTATTTATTTATTTACTTAGTTACCATTTTTGACGAAAAAAGAAGAAGAAAGCCACTTTCGCTTGTCTCATTTATTGTGCTACAGCCTGCACGATATCAAAGTTCCCACTCTGTGCAATCAAATAGCGCATCGCATTGCAAATTTTATATTAAACTTCTTAACTAAGCTCTTTTTCTTCGACGAAGGTTATTTTCATTTTATGTTGGAACAAAAGGTGCCTTTGTGTGTAGACATAACAGCAGTGTTTAGACATATGACGACACACCACATCAACTGCCGACAAGACTACTTCAACTTTGTAGTCTGTCTTCTGTGCCCACAGAAGGCGTTAAAATGTTGTAAGAATAAGTGGGATAAGAGTCGATATAGAACACTTCACTGCAAGAAACTGCAAAAATTATTTTCTTTTTAAATTAGAAAGACACTGTCAAGAATATTCAGAACAAATTTTCGTCCCAGCTAAACTTCCGGCGACGCGGGAAACAGAAGCCAAAAAAGGGACTGTGTCGTTTTCTTTACGAGACGAATTCCAGCCGGCAGGTGTGCTTCTACTGCTCACTGACAATAGAGAAACAGGCGACAGTGAAATTAAATTATTCTGCGTTGGCGTTCTTTCGTAGCACAGTTATGTCGAGTAGTCCGAGTTGGTCAGTTCATAGCTGCGTGTTCAAAGGAAAAATGTTCGTGCTCATGTGTCGTGTCTAAAGTAAAAATCTTTGTGCACATGTGTGTTGTAGTACGATTGGAACTGGATACAGTCTTTCTTTCTTTCCTTTTACAATTTTTTTCTTTTATTTTGAGTGTTGGTTGACCATTTTGTAAATGCCTTAACATGAATAACAGTGAAATAAGCAAACGTGCACAATTAAGAGGGGTGGCATTTCGGAAATTATCGAAAGAAGGGCGAGAACGAGAAGCCAATGTTCTAAACCCGCTTGACAGAGTAGATAAATTTTTCGCAAAAACGTTGCTGACTCGACTTGGAGTTTAAGTAGTACGGATGATATACCTAGCACTGCAGCTGTTGTAAAAGCAGTAAATACAGACGAAAGAAAAGTTAAAAATGAAGAAAAGCAAGTTGTTCCTGATTTCGAGTTTCATGAAAAACTAAGTGGCGAGTCAGACATTGCAAAAGAAATTACCTCGTTATTGATGATCCTGCAGAGTGGTGTGTCAATGAGTCAACAATCGACATTCTCTCACAACGTGGCATTAATCAAAATTGTAATGGTGATTTTTCTAATTCAAGAGGATCAATAGGCGATAAAACCAGATATTTGAACAAAAATGTATTTTACGGTAAACTTTTAAATGGTGAATCAATTTTGCGTGATTTTCTAGTATACTCCTGTAGCACTGGTGCTGTTTTTTGTGCAACATGTAAATTGTTCGGAGGTAAGGCCGCAATTGCTACTAATAGTATTGCAGATTGGAAAAATATTCTAGTATTTTATCTCATCTTGAGAATTCACTTGAACAAAAAATCTGCCGCACGGTGTAGCCGCGCGGTCTAGGGCACGTTGTCACTGTCCGTGTAGCTTGCCGCCATCGGAGGTTCGAGTCATCCCTCGCGCATGGGTGTGAGTGTTGGCCATAGCGTAAGTTAGTTTAAGTTGGATTAAGTTGTGTGTAGGCTTATGGACCGATGACCTCAGCAGTTTGGTCCCATAAGGCCTTACCACAAATTAAAAATTGAAACACAAAAATACTGATTTATCACTCTTAACAAGAAAAAAGTCACTTGGAACAGTATATAACCATTTCCAGTTATATGTTGAGACAGAAAAAGTGAACTGGTGCGTTGTGTTGAAATGGTGTTTGCATTAGTGAAGAAGCTAACAAGTTGTGGACTTCCCCTACGTGGACACGTTGAATGATTCCATTCATAACATAATGGTCAATTTGTGATGTCTCTTGAACTTATAACCGAGTTTGATCCTTTTAGTGCAGAGCACATTGATCGATATGGAAATCCAGGGCAGGGACATACACGTTATCTTTCTTCAACAATCTGTGATGAAATAATAGAGCTTCTTTCTGAGTGAATAAGAAGAATTATCATAAGTGAAATAAAACAGGCCAAGTATTTATCTATAATAGTAGATTCTACTGCGGACACTTCACATATTGATCAATTATCTTTCGTATTAAGATATGTGAACGAGAACGGTGAACCTGTTAACTTTTCCTTCTGTTTTTACCAGAGCCGGGAAACAAGTCCGAAAACTTAGCTAAGGCCCTACTAAAAGTCCTGTCTACAAATTCCACTGATATTACTGACTGTAGAGGCCAGTCATATGACAACGCAAGCAATATGTGAGGAACCCACACTGGTTTGCAGGCACGCATTAAAGAACGAAATCCAAAAGCGCATTATGAGCCTTGTGCAGCACATTCATTGAATTTAGTCGGCACTAGTGCTGCAAGCTGTTGTCAGGAAGCATGTTCATTTTTCAATATAGTGAAAAACCTTCACAATTTTTTCTCTGCTTCTACACAGTGCTGGGATAAACTTCTTTTTTTCATGAAACCAGGAAACAAGGCGGTAAAAAGTTCATCAAAAACACGTCTGTCAGCAACAGAATAAGCCTTTGTAAATCTATATGAGAACTGGGAGGGTGTAATCAATGCTCTCACACATATTGCCCATAATACATTTGAAAACCCACTTGTGCGAAATGAGGCTTCAGCTTTATTGAATCAACTCAGCAAACTAGGGACAGTATTCATGGTGACTGTTTCGAAGGACATACTCCAATGATTTAATAGTGTAAATCTGAGATTGCAAAGTGTAAATATTGATAGTAAAATAGTGCATGAATTATATGAATCACTTGTAGGATTAATTGCATCAATTCGTGGTATGTTCGACTATTGTGAGAAAAAATCCATGGGGATTGTGACTGATATAGACTATGAATACATCTATAAAAGATCACGAAAACACAAACTTCATCATCACGATGAAGCGGACTCTGAAGAAGTTCTTCTGACTAGAAGGGAAAAATTTAGTGTTGAAACATTTGTCCCTGTACTCGACAACTTGTAAGCTGAATTTGTGAGGAGGAAAGGAAACCTGTAGAACACTATTGGACTCCTTCACAGTTTTCAGTAACCTTAAGAACATTTCACGTGATGATGATGCTGAACGTGCAGCAAAATTCCAAGCGTCATATGACACAGATTTAGAGCCTTCCTTCCCTAGTGAATGTGTACATTTTGCGGAACTTTTGAAATCTTCTGAGATTAGTGATATACCAGTCCAAATGAGAAAATTTTTAGGAAAAGAGAGGTTACAGTTCGTCTTTCCGAATGTTGACATTGCTCTTAGAATATTTCTATGTCTGGCACTTTCAAATTGTTCAGCAGAACGCTCGTTTTCCCCTCTTAAAAGACTGAAATCCTACCTACGTTCTACGTTGTCTGAGAAGAAATTGAACGTCTTGTCTATTCTTCACATCGAAACCGACCTCCTAACTGATAACTGCCTGAACTATGAAGATATGATCAACGAGTTTTCTGCCGTCAAAGCCAGATGCAAACTTTTCTGACTGATGAGTGTGTTTATTTATACATTTTAGTTTTAAAAATTTAAGATTATAATGTGATTTTTATTATGACTTATAGCACATTCAGTGGATTTACAAACTACATAATACCTGTTTATTTTACATTTGCCGATGATAGAACGTGGCACTAAACCTCTACGTGCAGACGTGACCGAAGGCGCCCGACGATACTAAACAATACCCGAATGACCCAGGCAGCTCGGCGCTTTAGAATCAAATCATACTGATACTGTAGTATTTTACAACCAATACGTATACTTTGCGTCAGCTGAGATGTGTAGTTATCGCGGAAATATACTTTATCGGAGAGTAAGCTCAGATGAAAAAGTGTTAATAAATAACGTAGTTCACTTCAGTCGATATATACGTAAAAGCTTTGTTAATACCGTTAGAAAGAGCTATGGTGAGAGCAGTAACTGCAGTACAAAACTTTTCGGCCTTTACATGGATTAAAGATAGTGTGAACACTTATTATACACCATCTAGCTACACATACCCTAATGCTTTACACGTAAACTATTAGGTTATAAAACAAATTTGATTTCTTCACACTAGTCTGTAAAATTATGTAACAGCAAATTCAGTTCTGTGTTTGTTCGTCTGTATTTGGTTATTAGTTCGTGCGCCAAATCTCTGTTGCATTTTCGTTTCTTACGCTTTCTTATAGATTCACTTATTAATACCGTACGTTATTTATTTTATCTGCTACACATTCAATGACTTATAGCACATTGTGACCAAGATAGATACGAAGCCCACACCTACTACAGTAGTACAAGTTTATATGCCAACTAGCTCATTTATAGTAACGACAAGCTTTAGACGCTGCTACTGCATGCTGCTGCGAATTGCTGTAAACCACATGGAAAAAGGCAGACATCTAAAGAGGTGAGTGCAAACCTTATGGCCAAAATAGAGACACTGACACAGCACAACATGTCGTGTACTCTAATTCAGTAAATTCCGGTGCACAAGACATATTATCTAACAATTGCAAATTCTTGTTCAGAAACGCAGTCAGATCGCTTAGATAATCATTGTTTTACGTTCATTTTGTCCTTTAGTTTTCCACATTTAAAAACGCAATCCGATAGCTTATACAAATGTTAGGATTTAGGTTTTCTTACAGCGATCTGTTGAGGGCTTAAATGACAGTGAAACTGACACTCATAATACACGCACACAGTGTTATGCAGGTTAAATTTCGATTACTGATAGCCCAGGTTGCTTATCGAGTCCATTTTCACAGACGAGCATAAGCAACTTTGGTTGTAGGTACTTTACACAATACGTATCGTAATATGGAGGAGAGAGACGCTGCACCTTATCAATTCATGACCTTAATACCAAAATGGCCATATTAGAATAAAAACACGCCCAATACAACTTACTGTTATTATAACTACTCAAACATTTGGAACTATTTAACTATTTATCGTACATTAACAAACAATCGTGATGCCGAAAATGGTTTTGAAGGGATATTTGTACATTTACCTCAACTATTCCCACAGAGATTACATAAAACTTCCTCGATCAAAACTTAGACACTTTTCTTCAGTTAAAATATCTCTTTGACAGAGATCAGCAATTTTTTAAAAATTCCTTACAGCGTTTATTAATGTTTTAAGGAATTTAAACACTTTTATTATGGCCTGACGTCCACTGAGCAAAGTGGCTACATGCACACACACTATCAGTGTTTGCCAAAACTATGAAGGCTGCGCAGTCCATAAGTATGCTCACCCGGATTTACCCTAAGAGCGTATAAATAGCCTGTTCAAGCAGTTTGGATTGTATGTGTGTTCTCTTTCCCGGTTGCTATAGTGAGCATTTTACTGAATAACGTCGTATTATCCATATGAAGTGAGTTCATATTTTGTCTTAATTGCTCAAAAAGTGGTGTCTGATATGTTCGTATTGATCTACAGCAAGCCTTGTCCAAGTGCTCGTGTTTGTAATTTTTCACCACAGGAGAAATATCTGTTACAATAATCCGTGTCATGATTTACTTATTTTTCATTAGTAATATGCCCTCTAAAAGCACAACTTTTTATTTAAAATAAAAATAGGTGTAATATTGTTTCTGAAGGAGGCGTACTAATAGTAAAATATACAAAATCAAGTTACGGTCAACCCATTACGGAATGTTTGTTAATAACCAGTATCATGCGTGTTACTTCGATAAAATCGTTCTTTTTGGTTCTGCACTTCCCTCAGTTATAGGTACATGTAGACGACTTAATGCTTGTTCCCTTATTAGTTGGAGTGCTGGCATCGGCTGGCCCTTTGTCCACTGGTGTTTTCCCATTCTTTCTCTCAAATATGTATAGATTTATACAAACAACATTTTATTTACTTATGGCGCTCAGTTTTTCGCAACTGCTCAAAACCTGTAGTGACTTTTGAGAGCTATCATCGCTTTATATGCTCTCAAAGAGCCGCGCCAACACGTTTATATTCTCAAAGAAAACTGCTGAGTCCAGTGTGTTTGCTGCTCACATGTTTGCCCTTCCACTTCCTCGCACTGGCTGCTCAGATCTGATGGTCACATAGATCTGCGAAGCACAGACAGCAACGCGGAGTTGTCTTGAACCCGGATAAATGTCGCTAATTTGATTGCAACTGAGGAAGAGACAGCTTCGTTGGCGGCCCTAAGCACGTTAGCTGGGTCCACGTCCCCCCTGATTGCGAAGCGTCTGGCCGCAGACAGTTACACTGTAGGGGTGGGCGCTAGTGGATATTGCAGCGACCACCTACACGGACACGCGCTTCCTGTTACCTCTGGCAGCACTGCATGTGATGAGTTTTGTTCGTCTGCTTCATCCACATAGTTTCCAAGTAGGTAAAATCTGAGGCCAATCATTGGTGTATCTGTTCTACACAAGCCACGTTACGGTGTGTGATGAAGAGTGCTTAGTTTACTCACTGCTACTTCCCCTCTTTCGTATTCCTATCGCGAACACTGCGCTGGAATTTGGAATCCAAGTAAGCCTCCATGTGAACCATCAGTGCTCTAACTCAAGGTCTATCCGCGAGAAATATACGTGAGTAACCATAAGTTTGTTTACCCTTCCAGGGCGTAATCTCTAGGATTTTTGACGCACAATCTCACCATGAAGCACAATGCCTTTCTTATGCCGTCAGCAACTAGAACTGGATGAGCATCTCTAAGAAGTTTTCACGCTTACAAAACGAACCTGTGACGAAACTCGCTAAGCTTATTGGAATATTATTTCCTCTATCAGATTTACCTTGGACGGATCACAGACTGGAATGCAGTATTCAAGCGTCAATCTCAATGTAGGCAAGTGTAATGTGCTGCGAATACATAGAAAGGCAGATCCCTTATCATTTAGCTAAAATATAGCAGGTCAGCAACTGGAAGCAGTTAATTCCATAAATTATCTGGGAGTACGCATTAGGAGTGATTTAAAATGGAATGATCATATAAAGTTGATCGTTGGTAAAGCAGATGCCAGACTGAGATTCATTGGAAGAATCCTAAGGAAATGCAATACGAAAACAAAGGAAGTAGGTTATAGTACGCTAGTGCGCCCACTGCTTGAATACTGCTCAGCAGTGTGGGATCCGTCCCGGATAGGGTTGATAGAAGAGATAGAGAAGATCCAACGGAGAGCAGCGCGCTTCGTTACAGGATCATTTAGTAATCGCGAAAGCGTTACGGAGATGATAGATAAACTCCAGTGGAAGACTCTGCAGGAGAGACGCTCAGTAGCTCGGAATGGGCTTTTGTTGAAGGTTCGAGAACATGCCTTCACCAAGGAGTCAAGCAGTATATTGCTCCCTCCTACGTATATCTCGCGAAGAGACCATGAGGATAAAATCAGAGATATTAGAGCCTACACAGAGGCATACCGACAATCCTTCTTTCCACGAACAATACGAGACTGGAATTGATGGGAGAACCGATAGAGGTACTCAAGGTACCCTCCGCCACACACCGTCAGGTGGCTTGAGGAGAATGGATGTAGATAGAATCGAATGAGAGTTTTGTAAGGTACCTTCTTTGTACGTGGACTACACTTCCTGAGGTTGCTGGCAATGAATCGCAGTCGGGCATCTGGTTTTCTTGCTATCAGTTTTGTGTGGTACTTTGACTTTAAATAGCTCCATACATGTACTCCTTATTCCCAGGTATTTAGAGATTGTGATTGCTTCCAGTGACAGTTCGGCAGTAGTGTAATCATACAGTAATGCTCTTACTTGGCTTAGGGTCAGTTTCCAATCAGTCCCGCAAGTGCAGACCCTCTGCAGGGCTTTCACCATAAAGCTACAACTTTGTAAATTCTCAATATACGACAGCATTATAGAGCTTTCGATAGAATCCACTAGGTCATACGTGTACACTTTGAATATTAATGGTGCTGTAACCCTCCCTTTAGGTACACCCAAAATTAGTTTCACATATAATGAGTTCTCTCTATAAAGAACGACATGCTGTGCTCTATTTGCCAGTAGCTCTTCGATAGAATTTCAAAGGTGATCTGATATTCCGTGCTCTCGTGCCGAGTCGTTATAATTAAAGTACACCTATACACGGGGGTCTGGACTGTAATTATCGTATGGCAGCAAAACTTGGTAGATGTGCTAAACCGCTGAATAACAAATTATTTCCAATTGTGGCTGCCAGGTGAATCTAGCGCTGTACGTTGTTTGTATGTCGGTATGACATCCGAGCTCACATTTGACAAGCCATAATGTGAGTGTACAGTATGGCTTTCGAGAAGACATACCGTACGGTGTTGGTGCAACTGCTTTATGTGAATGGCAGCAGTTACAGTGCTCCATTTGAGAGAGTATCGACGACTGAAAGGTCTGAGAAAAGCCACAACTTCATTAATTCGTTTAAAGAAGACAATGATGTAATTAGAAAACACGTGTGAACTTAATGTTGCTCCTCGAAGAGGAAGGCGTCCTATCCCTGTGGAAGTTATTGACGAGGTTACTGTGCAGTATCACGAGAATTGTCCATCCCATTGTCAACAGTAGGGAAAGTTTTGCGGTATGTTTTACACTGGTATCTGTCAAGACTGTGCAGAAACTGAAGCCTCATGATCTACAACAATGTTCTCAATTTGTTTCTCGGTTTATGACACGGGCAATATTCTATGGGGTGACGACGCACATTTTACACCACAGTGAATGCTGCGAGATAACAACCGAAAGATGTTCAGGCTCACACGCCGTTCCCCTTCATTGAAATGTCTCGGCTCAAACTCGTCTAGGGGTTGAACGGCGCATGTCGCATTACACGCCCTAAGGTAGACACTTGGGACCCTTTGGTTAAATTGTTTGGTTGATGGGAAGTTTGCGAGATACAAGTGAATACGACATATAATAATAGTAATAATAATGTCGGGAACTGAATTAACGACCTATAAATGATGTAGGTCACACAGTGGCGATTTGGTTAGAATAATGTTTATTCAGAAAGCAAACTAATAGCGAAAGTGGTCGTATTTAGAGTTATGTTACACTCGAGCGCATATCCATTTGATACAGTTCGATCACTCACAATCTCATCGCGAAATATAAGTCCAATGCTCCACCTTGTTATTTACGCGAAAAGTTAGAGTACACACCAGGCGCGCGGCTGCTCACCGCTCGGACGCTATGTCCCGCAATACCAAACAACGCAAAATTTTCTAAGTCGTTTCACTTCCTAGCTGCGTAAAAACCGACTGTACGCTTTCGGGTCTCAATCTGAACTGTTCCCCTCTGCCCTTCCCAGGCCACGTTTTCCCGCGCGACGAACATCTTCGCTCAACTAACTAGGGCAGTTCCTTTCCTGAGGCCGTCCGTCTGATTGGCTACAGCTTATTCTACATTATTTTACATTTTCACATATTTAAGTAATATATTTAAACGTTAAATTCTTTTACATAAAACCAATACAATTTCCTTCCTAACTCTGAATGTCACGGCCAGCAGCCTTGCGCCAATGTGCTTTCTGATAAATAAATAAAGAACAAAACTAATTATGATGCACTCAACTGTACAACAAATAAATTACTTCCTAATGATTCAATAAGGTGTCATGCTGTTGTCGCTCAGTGTGTTCTGTGTGGAGGAAATAATGATCTGATGCTTAATTGAAAATACTGATAATTTTAAGTTACCGTATCTTTTAAACAAAATAAGTTACAGAGTTTATATTTACATTTGTCCTTTCAATGATGCTCTTCTATATGAAATACCGATCATTAAGATCGACCAAAGCGTTCAAATTTAAGCATTCAGGTATTTGTTACAAAACTTGTTAATTTCACTTTAACAGTACTATTATAGATATGAACAACATTGAAGTTTTATTGGGATTACTATGAAAATTTTTGAAGGATGGTAAATTAAAATTACTGTGGCTTCATTCCCTGAATTGTTGCAGAATGAAATAATTTTCGTAACTCTTTCCCTTTGTGGCCTATCTTAGGTACGCCATGTTTAACACTGCTACGTCTCCTTGGCCACAAAGAGCATCTACGGGGTTTCCCTATGACGTAGGTTCTCGTTTGTCTCACTCGCACACTACAGCGCTTAGGCTCCAATAGACAATAGACGGTTTCCCCATCTCGTAGCGAATCTGCGCTCTTTGTAGCACACGGTCGTGGACGACAGGGTTCGTTTCACAATTCCTGAAGGCTGACTTTTTCGGCCATATACTTAAATGAGAGCGAAATGCTCGTTAACTCACAATACACAGAGCTGCCGAATTTGCGTTTCTGTTGAATCTTGTGTTGTGCACGAAGAGCCACTGCACTCGCCGTATGTAACCGTATGGTGTGCATTCAGAAACACCTGTATTTTACTTTCCTTCATCTTTGAGGAGACAACTCCAAGAGGATCCACCAGGTGTATCAGACGTCTGCACGTTATCGAGGCGTCCTAGTACACCATGTTATTCCTGCTTTGGATGAGTGCAGCTATGTTGAAAGCACTGTCATCATGGAAGATGAGGCAAAACCCTATGTCGCTCGCCTGTGAAAGATCTGATTAATGCAACCCTCGACCAACGTGTTACGTCGAGAGGTTTTTCGAATACATGGCCGGTAAGTTCATCTGTTCTGAATCCGTGTCACTTTTGGCCTTGCGGATATCTAAAAGAACGCGTTTACCAAGAACACGTTCGGTCTCTACCTGATATGAAGGTCAGCCAGATTCAATTATACTGTTGCGAGCAACTGTTGATCACGTGCTTTTACGGTTGCAGTATCTCGTGGACTTCTCCGGCGCTTATATTGAACAAATTGTGTAAATGGCGGTCAATAATAAAATCAAGTTTATGCCTTTCTCAAGTGTTTGACCTTTTCTGCCCACGTCCCGTTCCTAATACATTACATATGCAAACATTTCCATACATCTTTGTTGCATTCACAGCGCCAGATTTACACCTGGTGGTCAAAATCTGAACTCATTTTTCCCCAAGATAAATCAGTTCCGCATTAACGAATTCTCATATCGGGACCTCTACGAGTAGCTGCACTTAAGTACACTACTGGCCATTAAAATTGCTACACCACGAAAATGACGTGCTACATACGTGAAATTTAACCGACAGGAAGAAGGTGCTGTGATATGCAAGTGATTAGCTTTTCAGAGTATTCACACAAGGTCGGCCTCGGTGGCGACACCTAAAACGTGCTGACGTGAGCAAAGTTTCCAACCGATTTCTCATACACAAAGAGCAGTTGACCGGCGTTGCCTGGTGAAACGTTGTTGTGATGCCTCGTGTAAGAGGGAGAAATGCGTACCATCACGTTTCCGACTTTGATAAAGGTCGGATTGTAGCCTATCGCGCTTGTGGTTTATCGTATAGCGACATTGCTGCTCGCGTTGGTCGAGATCCAATGACGGTTAGCAGAATATGGAATCGGTGGGTTCAGGAGGGTGCTGGATCCCAACGGCCTCGTATCACTAGCAGTCGAGATGACAGGCATCTTATCCGCATGGCTGTAACGGATCGTGCAGCCACGTCTCAATCCCTGATTCAACAGATGGGGACATTTGCAAGACAACAACCATCTGCACGTACAGTACGACGACGTTTGCAGCAGCATGGACTATCAGCTCGGAGACCATGGCTGCGGTTACCCTTGACGCTGCATCACAGACAGGAGCGCCTGCGATGGTGTACTCAACGATGAACCCGGGTGCACGAATGGCAAAACGTCATTTTTTCGTATGAATCCGGGTTCTGTTTACAGCATCATGATGGTCGCATCCGTGTTTGGCGACATCGCGGTGAACGTACATTGGAAGTGTGTATTCGTCATCGCCATACTGGCGTATCACCCGGCCTGATGGTATGGGGTGCCATTGATTACACGTCTCGGTCACCTCTTGTTCGCATTGACGGCACTTTGAACAGTGGACGTTACATTTCAGATGTGTTACGACCCGTGGCTCTACCCTTCATTCGATCCCTGCGAAACACTACACTTCAGCAGGATAATGCACGTTGCGATCCTGTACGGGCATTTCTGGATGCAGGAAATGTTCGACTGCTGCCCTGGCCAGAACATTCTCCAGATCTATCACCAACTGAAAAGGTCAATGGTGGCCCAGCAACTGGCTCGTCACAATACGCCACTCACTACTTTGATAAACTGTGTTGTCGTGTAGAAGCTGCATGGGCAGCTGTACCTGTACGCACCAGCCAATCTCTGTTTGCCTCAATGCCCAGGCGTATCAAGGCCATTATTAACGCCAGGGGTCGTTGTTCTGGGTACTAATTTCTAAGGATCTATGCACCCAAATTGTGTGAAACTGTAATCACATGTCAGTTCTAGTATAAGATATTTGTCCAATGAATACCCGTTTATCATCTTCATTTCTTCAGTACGGAACAATCTCAAAACTTTCATCAAACCTAGTTAATAAGCACCAGAAACTCTGAACTCTTACAAACGCTCATGCACTTTAAATCTGGAATATGAACATAAACTCTAATAAAACATTCAAGAAGCCGTCTCTAAATGTGTATAGCGCAAGTAGCTTGAACTACACTCAAGCTCATAAATTAAGGATAATGGTGATAAATGGTGAAACAACGCCTTTGTTTGTGGTTTGCGGTTTTAAATCACCTAGGGGTGTGATCACGCGGTGCATTTGGCCTGCGGACGTCGCACGGTGGCGCTGGCAGCAGTCCACATACGCAGAGGTGTCCTGGTGCATGTCAGAGCACGGTGCAGCGAGTAAGTTTTCAGACGTTTTCACACGTGCCAATGATGACTGTGTGTTGAAAATGGCTAAAAGAACACATATTGATGACGTTATGAGGGGTCGAATACTAGGGCGACTGGAGGCTGCTCAAACACAGCAGGTCGTAGCACGGGCTCTCCACTTGCCACAAAGTGTGATCTCAAGATTATGGTAACGATTCCAGCAGACAGGAAACGTGTCCAGGTGCTACAGTACGGGACGTCCACAGTATACAACACTACAAGAAGACCGATATCTCACCATCAGTGCCCCCAGACGGCCCCGGAGTAATGCAGGTAGCCTTGCTCGGGACCTTACCGCAGCCACTGGAACAGTTCTCTCCAGACACACAGTCTACAGACGACTGAACAGACACGGTTTATTCTCCCGGAGACCTACAAGGTGCATTCCACTGACCCCTGGTCACAGGAGGGCCAGTAAAGCCTGGTGTCAAAAACGCAGTGCATGGTCTTTGGAACAGTGGTCCGAGGTTATGTTCACTGACGAGTCCAGGTATAGTCTAAACAGTTATTATCTCAGTGTTTTCATCTGGCGTGAACCAGGAACCAGATACCAACCCCTTAATTACCTTGACAGGGACCTTATGGAGATCGTGGTTTGATGGTGTGGGGTGGGATTATGGTTGGTGCACGTACACCCCTGCATGTCTTTGACAGAGGAACTGTAACAGGTCAGGTGTATCGGGACGTCACTTTGCACTAGTATGTCCGCCTCTTCAGGGGTGCAGTGGGTCCCACGTTGCTCCTGATGGATGATAACATACGGCCCCACCGAGCTGCGAGCGTGGAGGAGTACCTTGAAACAGAAGATATCAGGCGAATGGAGTGGCCTGCCAGTTCTCCAGACCTAAAACCCATCGAGCACATCTGGGATGCTCTCGGTCGGCGTATCGCTGCACGTCTTCAAATCCTTACGTCACTTCAGGATCTCCGACAGGCACTGGTGCAAGAATGGGAGGCTATACCCCAACAATTGCCCAACCATCCGATCCAGAGTATGTCAACCCGTTGTGCGGCCTGTGTACGTGTGCATAGTGATCACATCACATATTGATGTCGGAGTACATGCGCAAGAAACAGTGGCGTTTTGTAGCACATGTGTTTTGGGAATGTTTTGTCAACTTACCACCAAGACCGTGGACTTACAGATCTGTGTCGTGTGTGTTCCCTATGTGCCTATGCTATTAGCGCCATTTTTTTGTAGTGCCACGTTGTGTGACACCATATTCTGCAGTTATCCTTAATATATATGAGCGTAGAAATCGTATTTCCCAATCTACTTGCGACTTCCTTTCGAGTAATAATCATTTCATTCCTATACCAATCCTTCTATCTCAGAGTGAATCTTACACTCAGTTGCGCTGGGTCTATTCGGTGCTGGTAATGGAAGACGCAGAATGCAAAAAAAAAAAAAAAAAAATAGGTGATTTTAGAATGTACAGAATAAATTTTTGTGCACGAGGAAATCGTGGCGAGTGTTATCGGACGAGGAAAACGACGAATGTTTAGAGACATGAAAAGCTTTTAAGTGCTATGTTCACCTACAGTTTTCGTCTAAAGTCCCTTCAGTACAGTGGTCGTTATGCCCTCATGTTTTAGCATCATCCTAGCCTTTTCGCGGATTCTTAACAGTCCTCTAAATTTTCAGTATCATTATATAACACCTTCTTTCAAAAGTCTTAATTTTCGTATTTCCCCTTTTTGCCGTAGTCCACTGCCACGAAATGCTGTGTTGCATATGTACAGTCTCAGTAACTGCTTTCTCAAGGCTAGGCTAAGATACTAGTTGCTTACTTTAAACAAGGATTTTTCTCTTTATTTCTGTACTCATCCTCCTTGTTTTACGTTCGTCGTACGTTATTTTACTTCCAGGGTAGGATTATTGCTTCATTTCGTCTACGACGTATTTTTCAATATGACAAGTTTATGCAAGTCTCATTTTTACTATTCTTCATTAATTTTATCGTACTTTAATGGCCACAAAACATGTCATTTCAACAGATCCACCAATTCTTCTCACTCTGGCTGACTAAACTTTTATCGCGCATCTGAATCTTTCTACCACTTCCATCATTGCATCATTCCCTTCAGAGACGGCAATAGCTTTGCTGCATAATTTACACAGGATTCTTCCAAACGCTGCTAGACTTCACTAGAGTTCAGGGAGACCCAAAAATCCGCTGACATTTGAAACTGCACTAATTCACGGAATAATGTTGGTAGAGAGGTAAAAAGTGACACACCTACCTGAAATGACGTAAGGTTTTATTGAAACCAGAAACGAGTGCAAGAACTAACCAACAGATGGCGCTGGAGAACAACACGTCAGTGACGTCACATGAGAATCGTGTGTTACATGAGCTGCAGCGAGAGAGGGAATCTGGTCATCCCTAGCCTGGCCGGAAAACACCTGCTGCAAGGTACGAATTTTATACAGGATAACGTCCCACAACATATTGCTGCACGTGTGAAAGATCTCTTGCGCACATCGTCCATTGACGATTGCGAGCTGAGAAACTGTAAATGGATACAAGTATAAGCGAAAAGTAACAGTTAGATCTTCTTGTTAAAAACATGAGCAACTATGTTACATCATTTCAACAATTATTTATAAGCTAGGATATCCGTGCGAAATATTCTAACTTTTATAGTTTTAAATAAGACAGTATTAAGAATAAGTGTAGTCGTTCGGATAAGCGTATTGGTAACAATGAAGAGAAAAGTTTTTTAAATAAAAAGAACCGAACGAGGTGAACTAATAGTACTGCTTGGCCTCCTAGGTAGCAGACCTCAATTCGCGCGATCACTGGTTGTGGGGTTACCTGAAGTCTCAAGTCCACCGTGCTCGTCCATGGTCATTAGGGATGCTAAAAGATATCCGACGGCAATTTGTCACCGCTCCTACTGATATGCTGTGCAGTACTGTTGAATACATTGTCCCTCGACCACAGATAAGGTTGATGAATGACGGTCGACATGATGAGAATTTGTTATAAAGATCGTCGTCTTCGCTAAAAATCAGCTGTTATGTTAAGTATTTCTTTTGTACCATGTGATGCGCCACCTGTTAGTTATTTTGTGCACAGTTTTTAATAAAACTCCATGTCACTTCAACCATATGTGTCAATTTTTACCTGTCTGCCTACATTTTTCCGTGAAACATTGACTTTTCAAATGTCATGGAACTTCTGAGTCACCCTGTACAATGCAGTCACGTAGGTAGCAGTATTTGCAGTGTAAACGTGCCTCCTCTAAAACATATTTCCGGTGACCTCACATACAACACTTTGCACACCAGCAGCTGTCTGCTTACGGTGCGCCCACACTGCCTGCGTGACCACGAGGCGCGACTGGTCGCCACAGTCGGTGGTCCGTTGTATCGTTTCTCTGAGAGCCATTGCCTGGACCCGATATGACTACATTTTAACGAGATAAAGTAATGAAGAACTATTTCAAAGCAGAAAAACAAATGAACTAACGAAAACAACTGAAGAGCGTTGTTTTACTTTCTTTCGATATGAGCAAACTACGCTTCAATAGCAATGAAGTTACACAAAGCTTTCGTATGCGATCTCCAGAAATTTTAAATGGGTACAAGTATGAGCGAAAAGTAATGATTAGGTCTTCTGGTTAAAAATATGAGCGACTATGTTATATGATTTCAACAATAATGAAACGCCCTGGTAAACCCACGGGACAGGAGAGGTAGTTGGAATTGTGGAAAGGGGCCAAAATGAGCGGCTGTCAGTTACACTCGAACACTTATAACTTTATTTATTTGACCAAACATTACAGTACAGATTCTTGAACTTAGTTATAGGCTGAATACACCACACTATCTTATGCCTTAAGGACACAACCACTTTAATTTTTTTTTAAAGCGGCTAGAAGCCATTAACTCAAAATTCAGACGCCAAAGAGAATATTTAGAGGGCAGAAGGCCTCACTTTAAGTACGTTCTCCAATTTGGCCGAAGGCCCAAAGTTTAACACTTGAAAAGCAACAACCTTAATTTAAAGACGGCTGAAGGCCCATGTTTTATGACTCAAGGTCAAATTAAATTTAAATAAAAAACGCAAGGCAGAAGGCCTTATCTTCAATGAAGCTGAAGGCCCCAAACAATCTGATGCTCGAAAGACATAGATCCTTAATTATAAAACAGCTGAGGGTCCATGACATAAAATACAACTTAAATAATTTTTAGTAGGCAGAAGGCCCAAGGCTTTATCTTTGGTTCAAATGGCTGTGAGCACTATGGGACTTAACTTCTGAGGCCATCAGTCCCATAGAACTTAGAACTACTTAAACCTAACTAACCTAAGGACATCATACACATCCATGCCCGAGGCAGGATTCGAACCTGCGCCCGTAGAGGTCATGCGGTTCCAAACTGTAGCGCCTAGAACCGCTCGACCACATCGGCCTGCCCTTTATCTTTAAACAATGTATTGATCAGGCTGAAGGCCCAAACAGTCTAACACTTGAAAAGGAAGGAACTTTAATTTTAAAGCAGCTGAAGGCCCATGACTTAAAACACCACTAAAAACAATTCAACTTTAATTCAAAACCATCGTCTGTGAGCCATACAAATGCACACAACAGAACATAAGAAAAAGGTAGTGCACCTAACGGCGCTCTGAAGATTCGGGGGTCAGCCAGCACTCGAAATAATAACGTTCACTTACAAAGGAACCTCCCCATCGCACCCCCCTCAGATTTAGTTATAAGTTGGCACAGTGGATAGACCTTGAAAAACCAAACACAGATCAGTCGAGTAAACAGCAAGAAGTTGTGTGGAACTATGAAAAAATAAACAAAATATAGAAACTGAGTAGTCCATGTGCAAGATATCCAACATCAAGGACATTATGAGCACGGGGGTGCCGTGGTCCCGTGGTTAGCGTTAGCAGCTGCGGAACGACGGTTCTTTAGTTCAAATCTTCCCTCGACTGAAAATTTTACTTTCTTTATTTTCGCAAAGCTATGAGCTGTCCGTTCGTTCATTGACGTCTCTGTTCACTGTATTAAGTTTAGTGTCTGTGTTTTGCGACCGCACCGCAAAACCTTGCGATTGGTTGATGAAAGGACATGCCTCTCCAATGGGAACCGAAAACATTTGATCGCAAGGTCAAAGGTCAACCGATTCCTCCACAGGAAAACACGTCTGATACGCCTATACGACACTGGTGACAGCATTTGCGTCACATGACAGGAATATGTTGTCGACCCACCTAACTAGTACACTTGGCGAATGGGTAAAATGATTCTTATACCTTGCCCGATTTAGGTTGTCTTGTGGATGTGATAATCACTCCCAAAAAAGTGATGAAGACATAAGAGTTTGTCACATAAACTGAAAATAAAAAGTTAAACTTTTCACTCGAGGGAAGACTTGAACCGAGGACCTCTCGTTCCGCGGCTGGTCACGCTAACCACGGGACCACGACGCTCCCGAGCTCGCATTGTCCTTAATATTGGCTATCTTGCGCATGGACTACTCAGTTTGTACATTTTGCTTATTTTTTCATAGTTCCACACAACTTTTTCCTGTTTTCTCGATCGATCTGTGTTCAGTTTTTCAAGGCCTATCCACTGTGCCAACTTATAACTAAATCTGACATGGGGTGCGATGGGGAGGTACCTTTGTTAGGTGAGACAAGCAGTCGGCCCAACCATTCTGGATCCGACGACAACCCAACCAACAGTGAGTCAACGGATCCACCGACAAGGTAGCTTGCGCTCCACTCGACCAGCACACAATCGGGGCCGGCCGGGGTGGCCGAGCGGTTCTAGGCGCTACAGTCTGGAACCGCGCGACCGCTACGGTTGCAGGTTCGAATCCTGCCTCGGGCATGGATGTGTGTGATGTCCTTAGGTTAGTTAGGTTTAAGTAGTTCGACGTTCTAGAGGACTGATGACCTCAGATGTTAGGTCCCATAGTGCTCAGAGCCATTTGAATCATTTCTGAACACAATCGGGAGTTCAATGCAAACGTAAATGCATGGACGCCCACAACCAAGCATACATTAAGTTGTCGAACTACCCGCCATGCTGGACAGCAACAACACGGTGAGGAAAGGACACTCCCTAAATTTACGTCAACGGCCAGGGCAGGTAACCGGAACGTTAACGGCCACAAGGCAGAAAATTTCGTTGTGCACTTCAATTGCAAATAACCAATTACAGTAGACTCCACCGGACGGTGGCTAAGCCGGCCGGTGTGGCCTTGCGGTTAAAGGTGCTTCAGTCTGGAGCCGCGTGACCGCTACGGTCGCAGGTTCGAATCCTGCCTCGGGCATGGATGTGTGTGATGTCCTTACGTTAGTTAGGTTTAATTAGTTCTAAGTTCTAGGCGACTGATGACCCCAGAAGTTAAGTCGCATAGTGCTCAGAGCCATTGCCACGGTGGCTAAACCTTCGCCAACTCGAACACACACGTAGTTGGTCGCAGAATGTCCCAACAGCCAACAACGAGACCCAGACGTACAATGTGAACAGTCTTGACTTGCTGATAAATTAAATCCAAACTCAACTATCGTGTCCAGGGTCGGTGACCCACGGACCTCGTAGCAATGGGAACAGTCCACACATTCCGACACTGTGTGGAGACTGCCAGCGGGCCCGGCCAAACAACACCCCGCAAAGATTTCCTCGCTGCTCCACGCCAACCGACCTACTGCCACACATCAGCACGGAGACAGCACTGAAATAACTGAGCAGTGGACATCACAAGCTACACATAGTTTCACGAATACTTGCACAAAGGACTAGACAATACTAACGACAGCGACTGTGCAACAACAAGGACGAATCACCAGTCGGCACATGCAGGAAACCCATAAGCGACCGCCGGCCAACGTACACATTGTCCGACAAGACGACCGACCGTAGACCAAACAAGGTGGTCTGCACTCAAGTGATATGAATTGGCAACCGTCGGGCGAGTCATGGCTGTCCGGACCTCACTGTAGCCGCTCCCTGACTGAACTTCTGCCGCGTCCTAAGTCAAATACTGCCAGTTAACTGCACTGCTAGCGCCTCCCAACTCACTGGCAGATCCGAACTAACTCCGAACACACGACAACCGGGAAGTAATAGCAGTCACCAAAGATAATACACCAGGGCTTATATCGATAAGCGCCGCTGCTGCCGCTCACGGGCAGGCAATTTGGCAACTCAGTGACACCAGGAATTGAAATTAACATAACGAGTAAAAACAGGATGTCAAACGAGATATGGCACGAACACGAGTCACGCACGGCTCAAATTATTTATGAGCTAGGGTATCCGTGCGAAATATTCTAACTTTTATAGTTTTAAATAAGACAGTACTTTGAATAAGTGTTGTCGTTCAGATAAGGGTATTTATGAGAATGAAGAGAGAAATTTTTTTCAAAAATAAACCGAACGAGGTGAAATAACATGGGCCTGAGCACTATGGGACTTAACATCTGAGGTCAACAGTCCCCGAGAACTTAGAACTACTTACACCTAACTAACCTAAGGACATCCCACACATCCATCCCCGAGGCAGTATTCGAACCTGCAACTGTATCGGTCACGCGGTTCCAGACTGAAGCGCCTAGAACCGCTCAGCCACACCGGCCGGCGTGATATAATAGTAATGATTTTATGATACATCCTTGTATTTACATTTCCATCTTTCAAAAAATGTGTTTTGCATTCGGACTGTTTGTCCCGGTTTGTACGACAGGCAGAGATCAGGGATTGTCCGTAGGGTCACATAACCTGTAACTTTTACTCTGTAAATATTTTCAAATACAGTAAGCACGTTAAGCCACAGTAGTAATAGATAACGCACAATTCAGAATGACAATGACAGTAAATTTGTCGTTGAGTTAGAAATGTCTGCTTGTACGTCGGATGGAGAGAATAATCTTGTATACAAATTGTACAGTTAATAAGTACTTTACAGCAAATAAAGCCGCACTTGTAACAAGATAATATGAAAGGGGAGTCCCTTATGCGTGATTAATAAGTTAGCTTTTGAAACATAGGTATGAATCTGAGCATCCATGGTGCCCTTTTGCCTATGAGAGTTAAAAGTCTGTTTTATGATACAATTTTCCACCTACAGTGAGACTTAACGCAAATTCGGTATGCAGTGCCAGAAGTCGATTTAAAAAACAACTTTCTAACGATACCTCTTTCATCCCTGTACGATTAGTATGTGTCCGGAAAAGTGGATGTTCATTTGAGAAATAACATTAGATTAATGATTGTGCTATCTGTCACTGCCAACTGTAGTAACAATAGAGCAAGACACAATCAAAACGCGGCGCGTTTGAAGTGAATTCCACATTTTAGTAACTGTATTAAATGCAGAAACAGCACGTCGTCTTAAACTACGTCCCAACTAATGCAAGTCTAAGACAACGTTTTGTATGTTATATGTTGCGCCTGACGAGTTTAGTCCACTAGAACTGTTTTGCCGGTATACGCTTCCTTACTTTGTTGTTGTGTAATCGGCAGTGACTGGTGACAGAATTAATATGGTTCAAATGGCTCTGAGCACTATGGGACTCAACTGCTGAGGTCATAAGTCCCCTAGAACTTAGAACTACTTAAACCTAACTAACCTAAGGACAACACACACATCCATGCCCGAGGCAGGATTCAAACCTGCGACCGTAGCGGTCGCGCGGTTCCAGACTGTAGCGCCAGAACCGCTCGGCCACCAGCGGCCGGCAGAATTAATAAATTATAATGTACATGAGAGAAAATATCTAAAACTGTCTGCTTGTTCCACTAGTCAACTGCCATGAAAGAACAGTCGTATCTTTGGAGTAACGTGTGGCGTATAGCGTCTGCATTGGCCAACACAGTTTGTCGTTCCTGTTAACATTCCGGAAAAAGAGGTCACAGTAACGAAAAAAAAGTGCATAATGTGAGACATGCGCTATTCACTGTAGCCAGTGTTAATGGTTTTTCTTTGTGAAATAACTTTTGCGCACCTAATTTGGTCAGATGAGTATAGATACATAGACTAAGTTGTGGAACAGAGGAATTTCAACTGGTAAAGATCACGTGGGTGCACAAACAAACCTCAAAAGTGAAAATGTAACCAACGATTGTTAGATGGGCTTAATTTAACAAGAATGCCCGTAAAAGAGGAAAAACGAAGAGAATAAGTATCTTTGGCTGAACTATAGCATCTTTTTTACTCAGATATGATGTATGGTGGTGCGATGGTTAGTTCATTCGAGTCATTTTCATTATAGTTCAGCGACACATAGTTTATAGTTGAATATTTTATGACTTTGTGCTTTCCCAATTCCTCATTCTGTCTACCACTTGTGAACTAGTTTGTCAATCGTTTATCAACTAGTGGGTTTCCTCCATCACTTATATGCTACGAGCTCAATGGTTATCAATTCACAGCAGTTACAAGGGTTTCTCTGGAAGAATCTTTGCAGTTAATTGCTGAAAAACTGGACGAAGAAACAACTAAGCTTTGTCACCGTGTGTTGACGTCGACGTATTTTTTATTTAATGACAAATATTTGTGCAAACTGACGGAGTGGGTGTGCGGAGTCCCTTATTTCCCATTGTCGCCAATTTGTTTATGGAAGATTTTGAGGACACGGCACTAAAGATGGTGGTCTTAAAACCAACTTGCTGTTAGCGATACATCGACGATACGTTTATGGTATGGCCACATGGGAGAGGTGCAGTGGATCATTTCCTAGATCATTTTAACTGTCTGCATCCCAATATTAAGTACACGATGGAAGTTGAAAAGGATGGAAAACTTCTGTTTATAGATGTCTTGGTTTACAGGAGGGATGATGGGACATTAGGACACAATGTTTATCGTAAGAACACGCATAAGGACCGAAATCTCCATGCATCAAGTTGCCATTCATCGCACCAACGCACCGGGGTGATATGGACATTGGTAAAAAGAGCTTATGCCATTTCAAATGCAGATAGTTTGACACAAGAACTGGACCATCTAAAAGTTGTGTTATACCGACAATCATATCCGTTGTGCTCTACAGACTGGACCTTCGCTGGAACGAACAGCAGATACAATGTCACGGGTTTCGGTTGATATTGAAAGTCTATCCCGTCAGCCAGCTAAGACTAGAGCTCTGCTGGGCTCAGTGAAGGATGATTTGGGTTTGTGGAAGTCCAGTGTCTGCAAATTTCCCTGCCATTGTGGGAAACCCTATATAGGACAAACGATTCGTACGGTCCAGGATCGATGTTTGTAGTACCATCGACACACAGGTTTATTCCAGCTAGAAAGGTCTGCGGTCGTAGAACATTCTTAGTGAAGGATTTAAAATGTTGTACGATGAGACACAAGTGGTTGTACTTGCGTCGCGCAATTGGGGCTGCGTAGTGAAAGAAGCCATTGAACTACGGCTATCAGACAATGTTATAAACAGAGATAAGGCCTATCCCTTACGTAAGAGTATGAACACTGCTTTGTTTGACATTACAAAACAACGGTCTCTGTTTCACTCGTCAAAAGCTGTTAATACGGTTTGACATCGGTTTAACGTTTCCGCAAGCTTTCACCACCGGTGTGCTGTTGTACTTTGCATTAGAGGGCAGTTATCTTCGCACACGCGGAAGACCTACAGGTTGTGTATAAAGGAGCCGTCGCGGAGTGTTTGATTTCGGTTCTGGTGAGTTGGCGCGACAGCTTACTCACCTGAAGATGGCGGCCAGGTAGACCACCGAAATGTTGTATCAAGATGACAAGTTCCGTGTGGAGACCTGACATAAATGTCATCAAGACACAGACAATATTGTGCTTTTCTTATGTGTTGTTCTACCAAGAAGCGTTGTTAACGTGATATCAGCTTAATATTGATACGAGGAGGATAACGACACGACATACATCGCTTCTTGTAAGGACAAGCAAACTTTTGTGTTGTGCCTCCTAGGCTAAATCAGTTTGATGATAGGTTAACACCGACGTACTACTGCAGTGATCAGTTACACTATAACAGTTGCTGGATAATTTGTGGATGAACAAGATGACGAAACCCATTATAACACTACTCTGATATGTAGTTCTGAGCAGACGAGACGCAACTACTTCGATCTAAAGATGATCAAGAGTAATCTAAACATGTAGTAAGATTTAAAAAAAAAAAAAAAAAAAACGAAAATGAAACAGAACAATAAATGAAAATTATCTCCTTTGTAAAACATTGATTTCTTCTAGAATGGTTTTGGCACCCTTAATTTAGAGACATGTCTGCGAGTGTGCATAGTCGTTGTTCGTAATCAGAGTGTTTGTGGAAAAACGTTTTCGCTATCAGAATTACAGTACCTAAGAGAAGAAGGAAAGAGGGTAGCAACAGTAGTAAGAAAATTTTTGTTAAGTAGCTAAATGGTTCTCGGGAGAGCTTAGCCAGTAAATTTACTGTTTAAGCGACCTAAGGAAACCAGTAAATAAACGATTTTTACAGCAGAAAACAAGTTTTTCGTACTACGAGGCTGATATCTCTTGTGACATTTGTAATATTAGTAATTTTCGCCTCACAAACATTAATATACGCTCAATAGTAAATGCCTGATGGCCTAAAGTTATCGAACAATTGTAAAGTAAAAGAAATGAACCATCGCATAGCAGCGACACAGTCTATTATTCTTTATCTTTCCGTTCTTGCGTGGTGCCTGTAAATCTCTATGTACATTATCGATTAATGGCATAAAAAAGAATTCTGTTGTTTCCAGACAAATGAGGCTTTTGGCGCCTCATCTTTTACTGTTGGTATTCTATGAAAGACGGACGCGGACTTGCTGCGTTCCGCAACTGTATTTTACATTTTATGTGAAAATATTGAGTGAATATGCTAATTGTTATTTTTTTCAATCAGAAAACATGTAGTTTCTTGTAACTGTTTACGAACAGACAGCATCAAGATGACATTTTGACTGTTATGTATAAAGTATTTAACCACAATGGTCATCTATTGTTATTTAATATGAAAAGGTACGTAGCATTAAAAAAAAGGTGTGTTACAGATAAGTGTGCTAATTTCAGTAAATTAACCTTGATGATTTCCATCTCCTCATTTACTTGAATTATAATTATTTTGTGTTATTTCATCACCAGATATTACGATCACGCCGATGGGCAGAACGCAGCATGAGGCAGAAGGAACATTATCGTTTTCGTATTACTTCTGAACCAACTTTTTTGTGTAGTGTTGCATTTCTTTTAAAGTCTATAAATCTTTTGGTCCCTTAGTGTTGATCCGAGTATGACTACATCGCGACAATAAAAATGCACAGAAATGATAACGTTTCTTCCGAACGATCTCAAATATATATATATATATATATATATATATATATATATATATATATATGCTGCTCTTATTCAGGTATTTAATGCTCAACGTATGTTATTATAATAGTGTAATCAATCCCTGATTCTGTTGCCAGGTGGCCCACCAAAAGATTCACTTTTTCGACATTTAAAAAAAAAATATAAAATAAGAATTCTTTTTCTTTTCGTCCCCCAAGAGCAACGCTACACTTGGCGCCTGAACAGGGACTTGATCAAAAATCATTTCATGTATTTGTTTAAAAATTTTTCAGTGTTTGTTCTAATAATTGTTTCATTTTTTCATGTGGATGCAATTCAACCGAGAAGGAGAAGTGGGAAAACCTTTTAATTAATTCAGATGAACGATTGATGAAATTACCAAAAAACGCGAGTATCCAGCCGTATCACCATCAAGACAGCCATAGTAAGTCAAATTTTTATACGCAGTAGCAAAGCTTTCGTAGTGACGTTGCATCTTTCGAGTTGATCAGAACGTAAACCTGTCTTTCCTTGCCTTGAAACAGCTTTATTTCAATTTGTCCATAGTCCATTCTTATGTAGTTAAATTCAGTGAAAGTGTACCATTGTTGTCAGTGCATAAAAATAAATTACGTTATGGCGGATAATTACGCTCAAAACTGGTAAAACGTGTGATATTTCATTTGTTTGTAATTAGTAGGAACCATCTTGTCTTCTTGGCGTACATGAACGTCAGTTGTTACCCAGAGTTAAAATTTCATCTTAGGTCCAAGTAAGCCATAGCACTACGTCACAGACAAACGACTGACGGCAGTGACAAACATTATCTGTAGCATTTTGACGTTTGACAAATAATTCATGAACTTGGCTGACGGTAAATAGCGGACACAAACAAAAGCAGACGACAGCGGTGATGGAAGTGGACCTCACTATCCATTGCGATCACGCGCGATAGGTACACGAGCGGAGGCAGAAGCAACCTCGACCGAAGTTTTAGAAGCCGGTCATAGTGTGCAAACTATTCCCGCTTTTGAAAAAAATGACTTGGCCGCAATGATCGAAGCAATAATGGAACGCAAGTTCGATAGTCAAAGACAGAGAGAAGCGCAAAGACAGGAACGTGAAAAGCAGGAAAAATTAGATGAAATGGCCCGCGAAGAAAAAGAGAAGGCCGAAAGACGGCATAATAAAAATCAGGTCCTTACAAATCTGTGCAATTCAGTAAAAGCAGACATAAATTCAGTAAAAACGGATCTGCAAACGGAGATAAATGACCTAAATACACGGTTAAATTCGGTAAAGGCCGAACTAAAGGCAGACATAACAGCTGATTTAAATACCCTGTTGGGTAATGTCCAAAGCCAAATCAGTAGTCAGATCACGACCATGAGGCTAGAAATTGACACACAAGTAGAGTCAAAAATAGAGGATATTTCAAAACGGTTAGATGAAAAAATCGAAGCAGCTAATGGAGAGATAAATTCAAAAGTGTCGGAATATCAAAAACAAGCTGCGACCTTAAAAGAAGATTATACTGCAATCTCTGATGAGGTCAAAGGAGTTAAAACCGCAGTAGACACTATCGAGAATGTTGTTGATGATCTTTCCAAACAGATTGAGACTCTTAATGTAGAGGATCAAATAAACAATACTCTTAAGGCACATGCTGAAGCATTGTCCGACCACTACCAAGAGTGGATTAAAAACAAAGACGGATTAATAGAAAACAAGGTCAAGAACGAATCACGGAAACTGTCAAAAGCGTGACCTTTGAAATATTGGCAGCCCCTGGAAAAACAGGAGACACGGTGATGTCAGAATTAGGCCAGATTAGACGAACGTTAGCTCAAGATTTACGTGAATGGCGTCAACAGATAGTTGATGAAGTTCGTACACTAAAATGTCAAGTTGAAAATTCCCCACCTCCCGTGTCAGGAGAGTGGAATAATTCACCACGATGTAATGAACAACAGCAGGCACATTACCGTTCACCATTTGATAACGCTCAAACTCATAGTTCTATAGAAGCACAATTTAACCAGAGTACCAGCCCACCCACTTTTGTCAGTTTGATGCAGGAGGAAAGCGTGATCAAACATCGTGTTTTTCTGACCTGTCACCCACAAAAAAATGGTTCAAATGGCTCTGAGCACTATGGGACTCAACTGCTGTGGTCATCAGTCCCCTAGAACTTAGAACTACTTAAACCTAACTAACCTAAGGACAGCACACAACACCCAGCCATCACGAGGCAGAGAAAATCCCTGACCCCGCCGGGAATCGAACCCGGGAACCCGGGCGTGGGAAGCGAGAACGCTACCACACGACCACGAGATGCGGGCTGTCACCCACAGAAAAGAGAAATTCATCATAGTGTCCCTCGGAAATTTTTCAGGAATTTTCCCGAATAGCTGGAGTGACCGCCAGCGAATTCAATTCGTTACTGGATTTATCGTAGGCGATGCTGCCTTATGGGGAACCGAAATGGTCGCCTCTTGTAAAAGTTACAAAGAGTTTGAACAGATGTATTTAGCTAAATTCTGGAGTTCTGATGTGCAGCAGCGCCTGAGAAAAGAGGATTACAACGCCGAAGTGTTTAACAGTAAGCGCGGTAGTTTGAGAAGATATTTTGAAAAGTATTTAGCGAAAATCAAGTTTTGGGATTCGCCGATCACCGCCAAAGACGTTATTATGATTCTAAAAACTAAGCTACCGATTGCGATCAGAGAAAAGTTAGTAAACGTGTCTGAGGACGATACGGACACTTTCCTATCTGTGTTAGACTCGTTAGATCTGATTAACGAGGACGCTAGAGTTGATGTTGGCAACGCCCACCTCAGTGCAGGCGGCCAGCACAATACAGAATATGCAGGCAACAATGGTGGCCGAGCGAAAGCGTGTCACAGCGGCGGCCAGTACCAACCCCACAACGGTTTCAAAAATAAACACAATACGTACTCCAACAGCAAATACAAAAATAAGTACAATAACGGCCAGAGATACAATCCAATATATAATTCGTCACCACCTCAGTACGGAAATGCACTTTATAATACACAGCACCAGCAATATGGAAACACGCAACCGATCAACCGTAATTATCAAAACGATCAGTCTTACGATTCAAATCGTCAGTGGAAAGGAAATAAATGGCATAAACAAGGTGGAGACCAACGTACACCTTTCAGTAACGGTTACAATCAACACAAGCCACAGCAAAATACCTTCCAGACACAAAATATACACTTCACGCAACACGCGAACGGACCTTCGGGAAGTCTGAAGCCTAAACGCCCGCATAATACGCAAATTTATTATGCGCAAGCGAATACGCCAGGACAACAAGATCCATTTCCAACCGAGTTCATACCACAAAACCAACACCAGTTCCAGACGGAAGAAACTTTAAGAAATATAAATCAGCAGGAAAGTAAGCGTCGAGCGGAAAATTAAAAGCAGCACCTTTGAGTCTCCTAGAGGATGCTGCAGGTTTGAATGGGGGCACCCTGTACCTTAGTCCACACGAAATTAAAGCAATTAGGTATGAGAAAGAGACAAACTTACGGGATGATCTAGTAGCAGACACTGAGACGAAAGACAGTGATGACGTATGGGACGGAAAAGTTCAAGCTTCCATAAGAGTATCAATTGCCAGCATATCAGTAACAGCCATTGTAGATACAGGAGCTAATATAAATGTCTTATCTTTATGTTTATTTAAGCAAATATCCTCTGTATGCAAAGTTTTATCACTTCAAATTCAAGGCTGCACCGTTTCGGGACCAATTGGTCCACTAACACAACGTGTAAATCTTCAGACTCAGCTCCAAATCCAGATAGAGTCTATTTCAGTAACGTGCATTTTTCTTATTGTTAAAAACCTATAAGTGCCATGTATCCTGAGTATGGAATTCTTGAGGCAGACGAAAGCTAAAATTGACATCGAGTGTGGAATCTGTACTCTAGTAGCGAGCCAGCAACAAGTAACTGTAAATTTGTTAAGAAGTAATGTGAAGACAAACTATGGGGTCCTTCAAATAGCAGTACGCCCATGGACTTAAAGACAACAGTACAGTCAGACAGAAGACATGACAGATCTTGAAAGTCTTAATGACGACGAGTATAAAGACCTAATTCCCAGTCAGAATGAATTATGCGGTAAAGCTAGTGAGTCCACTGAATTATCCAAACAACAGAAGAATGAGCTTTACAATTTGTTAACAGATTACGTTCAAGTATTTTCTAAGAAACCTGGACTAATAAAAGGCTTTGAATATCGAATGGATCTCCTGCCCCATTCAACCTACTGTAGAACAAGCTATTCCATTCCATACGCCAGACGCGAAGCTGTCAAGTGCGAGATCAGGAAAATGGTACGCTGGAATGTGATAGAAGTATCTCATTCACCTTATTCGAGTCCTTTATTGTCTGTACTAAAATCAGATGGTAGCGTAAGGCTAGTCCTAGATGCAAGATTAATCAATAAAATTGTAGTACCCATAAGAACGAGACCAGAGGCTCTTGAAGAGCATCTGCAGAAGTTTCATGGAGTTAAGTATTTGAGCACCCTTGATTTGAAAAGCAGTTACTGGCAAGTGAAACTTGCGCTGGAGTCTAGAAAGTACACTTCGTTTATACTTGCAGGTAGATCTTATCATTTCAAAGTTGTACTGTTTCGACTAAATGTGAGTTTCGGAATTTTTATTTCTGCCCTTGACTATGTACAAGGTCCTGAACTTTTAGATGAGGTAACAGTCTATGTGGATGACGTTCTTGTAGCATCGAAAAATTGGGAAGATCATGTGGCCCTTCTGCAAAAGGTATTTCAACGATTCAGAGAGTATGGTGTTACAGCAAATCTTAAGAAATCCAAGTTTGGAAAAAGTGAAATTAAATTTTTGGGACACATCATCATCCTGAAGGAATTAAACCTGACCCGGAAAAATTGTCTGCTATAAAAAACTTTCCAACCCCTGTTACAAAAAGGCAACTGAAAGGATTTATCGGTCTTACGTCGTTTTTCAGACGTTTTGTTCCCAATCAGGTATTGAACAACCCCGCTCTTCACAACCTTTTAAAAAAGAATTCACATTGGAATTAGACGCCGGAATTCCAAGACGGATTTCAGAAAATTAAAGACAGTCTGGTTAACAGTAACATTCTTCATCATCCTCAGATGGATAAGGAATTTTGTATTACTGCAGACGCTTCCTTTCTGGGTACCGGTGCTTGTCTTTTCCAGATTCAATTAGTAAATGGACACAAGCAAATCCAAGTGATCAGCTTTGCGAGTCGAGTGTTATCTGAGTGTGAAAAGTCTTATTTGGTTACGGAGTTGGAGGCACTCGACGTAGTATGGGCTTTTAGACGATTTAACTATTATATCTATGGAAGAAAAATTAAAGTCTATTCAGACCATCAAGCCTTATCATTCCTCCTTACATGCAAGTTGCAACATCCCCGTCTTACTCGATGGTGCTTATTCCTACAGGAATATGACTTTGACATTGTATATATAAAAGGTAAAGATAATGTTATAGCAGACGCACTTTCTCGCTCACCTGAGGGCTTACCAGAAACCAGCGAACTGGTGGAACAAATGTCTAATTATAAAGTTTTGTTAATGAAAGATCCAATTCACAGAAAGTATTTTCTTCAGTTATGTAGGCAGATTCAGATTCTTCAAAATACAGATCCAAAATGGAAAAAGGTTAGACAAATTCTTCACGAAAATCCAACCCACAAGTTGTCAAAGTTTTATAAAGTTCATAACCAAGTGCTATTTCATAAGACGTCTGCATCATCTGAGAGGTGGTGTGTTTCCATCCCTCGAAATTTCATTGAACTTCCGTGGTACACTCACATTTCATGGGGTCACTACGGACCAGAAAAATGTAAAAGGAAAATCTCGACTTACTGTTATGTTCTGAATCTACATCAGAGAATTCATAAATTATTGAGAAACTGTGTCATCTGTCAAAAGGCAAAATCCTTAAACATTTCCACTTCAATCCCACTAAATCCAATAATTGCTGAAAGGCCAAACCAGCTTCTTAGTATTGATTTGGCAGGTCCACTACCCACTGGTAGAGGAGGCGCTAAATACTTAGCAGTAATCCTGGACAATTTTTCTAAGCACATAAGACTGTACGCAGTGAAATCTTCTTGTGCAAATCCGATAATTCGTCGCATTAAAAATGATTATCTCCCACGATTCGGGGTTCCAGAATCAATCTTGTCCAATAATGCTTCAAATTTCACATCACGCCCGTAGCGTGCATTTCTTGCTCGCCGTGGTATCAAACAAATTTTGATATCCGTGTTTCGACCGCAATTGAATCCGACAGAAACAATCTTCAAAGAATTTAACAGATTTATAAGGACGTACATTCCGAATAAGCAATCTAAGTGGGTAGACTTTGTAACACCTTTCGAACAGATTGTAAACCACCTTTCTCATCTGTCGACCGGATTCACGCCACATGAGTTAATGTCAAGATCAAAACAAAAGAATGAATGGATAGACCCCTTCCAAAGTTACAAGACAACGAATTGGACCTAGACGCAAAAATCAGGCAAGCTCTACCATCATTGACAACGTATGCTAACCTCCGAAAAAAGGCATTTGATAAGAAGGTAAACAGAGTTATAGATTTCAAAGAAGGAGAGAAGGTATTAGTCAGGACTCACTTTAATCCATCCCTGTTGTTAAAGAAGAATCGTAAGTGGCAACACATTTATGAAGGTCCCTTTGTGATAATGAGGAAACCACACATTGGTAGCTATTTGTTATCTGACCCTACCACGAATAAAATTAAAGGATTGTTCCACCATCATGATTTAAGAAAATTTTATAACGCCAGGAATTAAGTTAATTTAAGCTGTAAGAAAATTCTAAGATATTGGAGATCAGGATTAACCAATGCGTAACAAGAACTGAACTGAACTGACTACGATCATTAACCGGTGCTAAAAGGAAACCTTATGTATTAAAACAATGCGTCTGGAAAATAAAATACATAATAAGTTGTAGACAAGTATTTACATGAATAATCTTTATGTAAACAGGAGGACATGTCCTAGAGGCGATTTTCAATTTTTGTTATAAGTTAGTATGTAAGAAAAATGATGTACTCGAGAGGTATTAATTAGCCCCGAGGTACTAAAATGAGGAAAGAGGAAGGAGCGAATAATGCACTTCTCTCGCTAAATAGTAATTTGAGAATGAGCAGGAAGGAGCGATTAATGCACTTCTCTCGCTAAATAGTAATATGAAAATGATGATTATATGTGCTTAGTATTAGTAAGTGAAATTTAATTCAGGACAAATTAATGACCTGTTTTAAAAGGAAATACTTAAACGTCCAGACAAGCGAGGAAAGTTGTGTGAAAAGATTCGATTCCATGAGGTTATTCCCTATTTTCAAATGTGACGTAAATAAGGCACCACCTGTTAGCGCAAAACAGTCGGTAGATTTAACTTTTAAGTTCCAGCACAGTGCTGTGCCAGCGATAAAATAACATCTCTTTGAGGTAAACAGGTACCTAGGATTAAGCATGAACAGGTTGATAACGCAGTGCAATTGTTCTAAAAAGGCCTGACGTTAACCTTAAGTAAAAGCGTGATGGAATAAAAAGGAAGTTTATTATATAACGCAAAGTAAGATGAGTCCAGACTATAAACAAGCTGAGTAAAAGAACATCTCAGTAACATGGTTTATTATGGCAACTTCACGGTACGATTGAGCATTAGCGATACTGCAAATTCACAAGCTAGCAGCAAATAGAATAAGACTCTCGCCCAAGCTTCACAGGTCGCGACAGCAGCAAACAACAACACTCTAGTGAGAGGCTTATATATACAAATGATAATTAATACCCAAATGCGTAATGCATAAACTTGACTTAGTCTAAGAAATGAACAAATAGTAGTAAGCAAGCTGCAGCAAGATACATATTAGATATAAATGCTTGAAGTGATAGATTTTATTTTAAGTGCGCACAGCAATATTTATTGTTTTCTCTGTGATTATTGAATCCTTTTCCTAAGTGCAAATCCTTTAAGATCCTTGATCCTATCCACTCCGCAGGATCAACTTGTAAAGATGCACGTGTGCTTGGGAAGTGAGGCACTACGTATAAAAATGAGTAGGTTCGCGACGCGCAAATTGCTTTTGTAATGCGCAATGTAAATTACATTTTCGACCTGGTTGAGGAGTGATTTAAATTCTGTCGACGATCCGCGAGTAGGCCCGCTTTTCCCACTTTTCTTTTTCGACTGTTTGTATTTCTACACGAACTCCAGAGGCGGATTTGCTATTTTCAAATCTGTCCTCGAACTTTCTTTAAAGACAAACACATACGAGAGAAACTTTGACATAAATGAAGCTCCCCTCACAAGTTACTAAATAAGATGAGCATTAAAGAAAATGTCTTGAGCCTACAAAATGAATAAGCAAGCGTGATAAAGTATTTAACCACAATGGTCATCTATTGTAATTTAATATGAAAAGGTACGTAGCATTAAAAAAAAAGGTGTGTTACAGATAAGTGTGCTTATTTCAGTAAATTAACCTTCATGATTTCCATCTCCTCATTTACTTGAATTATAATTATTTTGTGTTACTTCATCACCAGAAATTACTATCACGCTGATGGGCCGAACGCAGCATGAGGCAGAAGGAACATTATCGTTTTCCTATTATTTCTGACCCAACTTTTTTGTGTAGTGTTGCATTTCTTTTAAAGTCTATAAATCTTCTTGTCCCTTAGTGTTGATCCGGGTATGACTACATCGCGACTATAAAAATGCACAGAAATGATAACGTTTCTTCCGAACGATCTCATATATATATATATATATATATATATATATATATATATATATATATATATATATATATATATATATATATATATACTGCTGGCCACCGTAAATGCAACACCCTGAAGGAAGCATCCGAATCAAGTGAAATTTACACCATGGGTTTGCAGCGATGAGATATGCAACTGATTAGAATTTCAACGCAGACGCACATCACGCGCGCCTGTGGCGCCACCTCATAGCGCCATTTAAGGCTTGGTGATTTCGACGAGTGTACGTTCGGCACGTGTGTTTAACTTGTGGTTGTTTCACAAGACGATCAGTTATGCCTCGTAGACAACAGCGAACATCGTTTGATCAAGTATCCGAGTTCGACAGAGGAGGGATAGTGGCTTACCGAGATTGTGGATTATCATACAGAGAAATCGCTAGTCGTGTTGGACGAAACCAAACAACTGTAATGCGGATATGTGACCGTTGGATGCAGGAGGGTACGACGGACCGACGTGGTCGATCGCATTCACCTCGGTGCACCACTGCACGTGCTGATAGGCAAATTGTGCGCATGGTAGTGACGGATCGCTCAGTGACATCCCGAACCATAGCACAGCACATTGCGTCTGTAACTCATCATCCAGTGTCTGCGCGTACCATTCGATGCCGTTTACAGCAGAGTGGTCTGTCCGCAAGACGTCCATTGCTTCGTCTACCATTGACGCAGAACCACAGACGTCTCCGTCGCCAATGGTGTGATGACAGACGGATGTGGACGGCAGAATGGAATGACGTTGTCTTTACTGACGAGGCACGCTTCTGTCTGCAGCACCACGATGGTCGGATTCGAGTGTGGAGACACCGTGGAGAGAGGATGCTGGACAGCTGCATTATGCACCGCCACACTGGTCTTGCACCGGGTATTATGGTATGGGGCGGTATTGGATATTACTCTCGCACGCCTCTAGTACGCATTGCGGGTACTTTAAATAGCCGGCGCTACATATCCGAGGTGCTGGAGCCAGTTGTCCTTCCTTACCTTCAGGGCTCGGTCACAGCCATATTTCAACAGGATAATGCGCGACCACACGTGGCACGCATTGTCCAAAGGTTCTTCGTCAATAACCAGATTGAATTGCTTCCCTGGCCGGCACGCTCTCCGGATCTTTCGCCGATAGAAAACATGTGGTCCATGGTTGCTCAACGAGTGACCCAGATTACATCCCCAGCTGCCACACCAGATGATCTTTGGCAACGTGTGGAAGCTGCTTGGGCTGCTGTACCCCAGGAACACATCCAATGTCTCTTTGACTCAATGCCGAGACGTGTGGCAGCGGCGATCTCCAACAATGGCGGCTACTCTGGCTACTGATTCTGGCAGGAACCACATGTCACAGACGTCTGTAAACGTAATCAGTTGATACTTGGTCAACATGTTATCTACAAAAAAATTTTTGTTGTGCTGCCTCTTGTCTTTCTTGGTGTTGCATTTACGGTGGCCAGCAGTATATATATATATATATATATATATATATATATATATATATATATATATATATATATATAGGCTGCTCTTATCCAGGTATTTAATGCTCAACGTATGTTATTATAATAGTGTAATCAATCCCTGATTCTGTTGCCAAGTGGCCCACCAAAATATTCACTTTTTCGACATTTAAAAAAAATATATAAAATAACAATTATTTTTCTTTTCGTCCCCCAAGAGGAACGCTACCCATTCAAAGTAAAGTGCTGTGTCTAGCCAGAGATCGCTATTTGCAGGCATAGCCAATATGTACGCAATTTGAAACAAATAAGCCAGAAAGTTACGTAGGTGAAAGAAGAGGAGTCACTAAACAAAACAATCTATTGGCAACTGAGTCGTGTTGGTTCAAATACGGTTAAGGAACGGTGGTTCATTTTCATATCTAGCGACATGAAGAATACGAAATGTAAATGAAAATACATCCCAAAAAATGTTGCAATATTCTGACTGTCGCCACGCCTAGAAATTAATTTTGATATTACGCAATTTTCGCATGGACGAAAGTTAATACAAAATTTAATTAAATATACGAACGCATTTTTCCACGAGGTGTGGTATGCAATAATCTGAAGCTGAAATGTGTCGCAGTAAATCTATTAGCGCCTATCTTATACGTTTACAAATTCAACACAAAGACTGCTGCGTACGTATGTGTTGCTTCTGTGGCTTTGACGCCACCGAAAGGTCAGTTAGCGGAACACTATTCGTACAAGGAAAAGATGCGTACCGAAAACTTCACCGTAATGACTCGTCAAGGAGCCCTTTGTGAGCCTGACACCAACGCTGAAGTCAAGTTTCTTGGAAGCACTTCTCTTCCCACGAGAGATTGCGCATAATCAGCCTGACGATGTCGCTTATAATTTTCTCGCTAAGAACACATTTTTTAAATGAGGAATCCACCAATCTATTCCTTTTTAATTAAATTTTAAGAAAATATTCGCTATGGAATTACCCACTGTACCAAGAATTTCTTAAAAAAATAATACTACAGTTATTCTAGGAACTCTGAAGCAATGCTCCGTTTTATTCGTTTATTTTGTTCTGTATAGTCCACGTCTGCTAATGCTTGCATGTAGTTAGGTGCTCCTTGTAATGAAACCTTAAAATACACCATTTAACTGCAATTACTATCATTGTCTAAGCCCTGTTTGAGGTACTTGTAAAACATGTATCACTATCAACAAAAAATTGAGTCCAATTCATTTTTTCTTCATTTTCTTTATTTCCCTTTGTGTCCTCTTTAAAGTAACAAACAAACTGAACAAGTGGCGTCAGATTCCTACTTCATTTTAGTCTTCTGTCACTTCTAGCAAATTAATTTTTAATTTACACTTAAGAGCCAAAGAAATTTGTACAGCCTGCCTAATACCGCTTAGGACCCCCGCGAGCACGCACAAGGGCCGCAACACGACGTGACATGGACTCGACTAGTGTCTGAAGTAGTACTGGAGGGGACTGACACCATGAATCCTGCAGGGCTGTCCATAAATCCATAAGAGTACGATGGGGTGGAGATCTCTTCCGAACAGCATGTTGCAAGGCATAACAGATAAGCTCCATAATGTTCGTATCTAGGGAATCTGGTGGCCATCACAAGTATTCATACTCGGGAAACGTTCCTGGAGCCACTGTGCAGCAATTCTGGACGTGTGGGGTGTCGCATTGTCCTGCTGGAATTGAGCAAGTCCGTCGGAATGCACAATGGACATGAATGGATGCAAATGACCAGACAGAATGCTTACGTACGTGTCAACTGTCAGAGTCTTATTTAGACTTATCACGGGTCCCGTATCACTCCAACTAAAGACGTCCCACACCATTATAGAGAACCCACTACCTTGAACAGTCCCACGCTGACATACTGGGTACATGGATTCATGAGGTTGTCTCCATACCCGTGCACGTCCATCCACTCGATACAATTTCAACCGAGACTTGTCCGACCAGGCAACATGTTTCCAGTCGACAACAGCCCAATATCGATGATGATGGGCCCAGGCGAGGCGTAAAGTTTGTGTTGTGCAGTCATCAAGAGCATACGAATGGGCGCTCGGCTCCGAAAGCCCATACCGATGATGTTTCGCTAATTGGTTCGCACGTTGACATTTGGTGATGGCCCAGCATTGAAATCTGCTGCAATTTGCGGAAGGATTGCACTTCTGTCAAGTTGAATGATTGTCTTCAGTCGTCGCTGCTCCCGTTCTTGCTGGATCTTTTTCCGGCCGCAGAGATGTCGGAGATTTGACGTTTTACCGGATTCCTGATATTCACGGTACACTCGTGAAATGGTCGTACGAGAAAATCGCTGCTTTGTAGCTATATCGGACATGAAGTGCCCCATAGCTCCTGCGCCGACTTTAACACCGAACTCACTTAAATGTCTATAACCTACCATTGTAGCTGCAGTAACAGAACTAACAGCTGCGCCAGACACTTGTCTTATATAGGCGTTGCCGACCGCAGTGCTGTATTCTGCCTTTTTACATATTTTTGTATTTGAATACGCATGCCTATACCACTTTCTTTGGAGCTTCGGTATAGTTATTGCTTCTCAAGCTGTATCCAAGATAATTATATGCTTTTTCGGAAAAATACCACGCTCTGCATCAATAAAACATCACTTTCCGTTTTATCACGTCGAAAACCGTTTCCAGTAACAAAAAAGGTAGAAAGATCATCGTGTTGTAGCTTTTACTCGTCTGCTTAAGGTCTTTCTGACGGTCTTGATACTGGACACTTTTACTTTCTTCGTTGATTTTAATTAATTTCCCGTTATTTACGGTTTGGTAAAAATTTTGGAAATTTGTGGTAAGTTCCTATGGGACCAAACTTCGGAGGTCATCTGTCCCTAGGCTTAGACCCTACTTAATCTAACTAAAAATAACTTACGCTAAGGACAACACACACATCCATGCCCGAGGGAGGACTCGAGCCTCCGACGGTCTGTTTTGGTGATAATACTTTAATCCTATATACAATTTTCTATAGTTTCTAATGCTTTAATCGCGAAAGAAGCGTTGAATCTGTATCAGCTGCATTGTTACCACTTTTTGCGGCAGGTACGGGCTACTAGTACCATAGCATGCTTATGCTTCTGGCTGCTGGGCAAATCCCAACAGGCAGGAATGCGAACAATAGGTGGGGTTTTAACAAGAGAGAATTAATTCGCAATTTTGAACCGTTGAGTTAGACACCCTTTTTTAAACGACTGTATGTGGGAAGATCAATGAATAAGTAACATATCAGATTTTGAAATGAAATAAATGTAATTTTACGATGTAATATCTCTACAATAGTATATTTTGTGGAAGAAGAGTAGAAAACAACTGCGTTGTTCATTCAAGTGTAGTTAGAATCCGAGAGCTAAAGGTTTCGTTGAATGTGGCTTAATTCTTTTGTTTTTAGTACTTAATCGATGACTGACATTTTGTCGGATATTTTTATTCATGTTGCGGATTTACTCTCGTTCTCGTCTCGTGCATTTTATGACCTGTTGTATATGTGAAAATGACGTTTAACTTCTCAAAAAGTCCGCCGCGAACAAAATTATCCTCACAACAACTGTGGAAAGATCATTTATTACAAACCTGTAATATTTCACCAACAGACTTTCACAATCGTAGTGTTGATGATCTAAAATTTGAATGAGCGAAATTTTGTAGTACATCTTTCTAAACTCTTGCATGTGTAATTAATGGGTCATTACTGTCCCAATAATGGTAAAACTATAATGCCTTTTGTCACACTAATTCGATATATTGAAACCCAGCCAAAATAATTATTTCTTTCATTTCAATCGCAGTACACTCTACTGTCAGCAACGCCAGGCGTATGGCTTGACAGAGCTCTTTAACATCGGTGGTACACAGAAATACAATTGTCGCTCGTCCATGAGAAGGAAGAAGTTGCTAGGTAGGGTGCGTCAAGAGTCACCCTCATTCTGAAATTGGCGTTGTCAAAGAGGACGGAGGAGCGGTCAGGGGTTCCAGGTACTATCCTGTACCTTGCGTAAAAAATGGCCCCTAAAAGCCATAAGACTTAAACATTATCAACGGCATTAAAATGCAGAAAGCAATAGAGCCCAATGCATTAAAGACGCATAATGGAGAAATCATCGTGGCTAGTAATTGAAGAGGTTTCATGATGATTTATCAATTGGCAAAATATTTCGCATTTGACTTCAACTAGGATTCCCAGTAGGTGTGCACCAAGGGCGAGTTGACGATGACAAAAGGAATGAATAAAATGTCACAGATCTGAATGTGACAGAAAACCTTGGAAATCCTGAAGGGAAAACGCAAAGGCTCTGTCTAAATATAATCTGTGTTATTGAAATGAAATGCAAAAACGATATGAATTTCTGGTCAGCCCAATAAAGGGTAAGCGTAAAAAAATGGTAAAATAGTAGTAGGGTTCATTATGAATATGAGTATTGTGTAGAGTAAGTTACTGTGAACGGATGAAATTTTTGAAATTTGTGCTAAGTTCCTGTGGGACCAAATTGTTGTGGTCATCGGTCCCAAGGCTTATACACTACTTAATCCAACTTAAACTAGCATTCGCTAAGGGCAACACACAAAGCCATGCCCGAGGGAGGACTCAAACCTCTGACGAGGGATGAATGGATGAGTGATAGTATTCTTATCAGAACCGTCACCAAATCAGCTTGATCAACAACAGTTCAGACATAATGCTGACGAGACAAGTCGAGGATGCAGAGATAGAGAAATTACATGAGGATGTTGTATGTCTACTTCAGTATGTACGGAGGGATGAAAATATCATTCTCGTGGGTGTTGGAACACTGTAGTGCGGGAAAGAGAAGAAGTCAGAGTTTGAGGGGAATACTGGTTCGATAGTAAGACTAACAGAGAAGAAAGACTAATTCCGCAATAAACTCCAGCTAATAACACACTATTCAGAAATCTCAGTAGCAAGAGATATTTGGAAGGGTTTCGGATGCGCGGGATGATACCAGTTGCGTTACATCATAAGCAGTCAGATATTCTAACGCCATTATAGACTCAGATCAAGAATTAGTAATGATGAAGACTGCACTGAAGTTTAAGTGAAGAGTCTGGAAAAATGTATGTGGAAGAAAGTGAGATACTGAAGTACTGACGAATGAAGAGTAGCGTTTGAAGTGATCTAAGCTTGTAGATGTTTTGGAAAAAAAAAATGTGAATGCTACAGTTGTACGTTCACTGAAGAGGAATGGTCATCTTTCAAAAGAGCAATCATGGAAGTTGGACAGGTAAATACACGCACGAGGAAGGTAGCGACAATGAAACCTTGGTTGACTGTTGACTGACAAAAGGATGAATTACAGAAAGTTTCAGGAAACCACCTCCTTGACCGGGGTCACAGTCTGGGTCCGGCAGTGGTGACGTGAGCACGCCTTTTTTGCGTCTGACATGTTGTGCTGTTTGCGAGCGAGCGCGCGTTTGTTTACTTCTGTGTAGTGCCTTGTCTTATACGAGTGCGACTTCGCCGGCCATTTTGGCCGAGCAGTTCTAGGCGCTTCAGTCTGGAGCCGCGCGACCGCTACGGTCACAGGTTAGAATCCTGCCTCGAGCATGAATGTGTGTGATGTCCTTAGGTTAGTTAGGTTTAAGTAGTTCTAAGTTCTATGGGACTGATGACCTTAGATGTTAAGTCCCATAGTGCTCAGAGCCATTTGAACCAACGAGTCCGACTTCATTGACCATCATGGCGTTACCTTTGTATCAGGAATGACCAAAGATGTTTGAGGCAGAACGGTTTATATTGGACGAAATACGTCTCCCGCCGCAAGATGTTGGCGGTATTCAATTTTCGATCCCCACTGTGTACATAAAGCTGCCGAATGAAGAGCTGTGGGCCGACGTTGTGTGGCGCCACGCTAATGATCTCAAGTTTCGATAACGGCCATATAGGTGCTGTCGTGATTGATCACGCTGGTTTTGGCCTTCGGGCGTTGAATGTTTGCGACTCCCATTTGAGTAGCAGGCAGACGCTTGTGGTGACCGCCTTTAAATCTTATGGCCACGTCGTCAGTCATACTACTGAAACGTGGAAGACTTTCGAAACCTGCTGCGTCCTCAGTGGTGTCCATGAGATAAAAATTTAACTGTGGAGACATGTGCGTCGCTACTTGGTTATTGCCGGCTGCAGGGCTGTCGTCATGTATGATGTCTAGCCGCTCACTTGTTCAGGTTGTGGCCAGGAAGGCCACGACCGTTCTGTATGTCTCCGACGTAGACGGGTTCAGACACCGATCGGAGACGTCGCTCTCCTTACGGCCGTCACCATTTTGCCTTTATCTTATGCAGCCGTGGCAGGGCAGCCTGCTCCGTCCACCACACCGACGTCGTCTTCTCTTGACGGCGGAATGGACGTTTTACCCGTCTCTCCTACATTGCTGCCGAAGGCAGTACCAACGGACGATGGCCTTCAGCAGACGCAAACCGTCCGTCCCGACCACATGGTTGTTGATATGGAGCTGTACCAAATTTCGCTTTTCTTCCGTACAGCCGGATGTTGAACGATAGCTGTCCGCCATCCGACAAGGAACAACATGTTAGGAAGCAACGGTCGCCGAGGAAACGGTACCGCCATACGACTTCTGATGACTGCTTCCATCGGATGTGTGCACAGGAAGACGATCGTCCTATTGACGATGAACTGTCCTCTGATGATCTGCCACTGGACAACACGACGTATCTCCCCGCCTCCATCTCTGGTCAGCATCAACCAGGGGCATCTGTCTGAAGCCGTTGCCTCACTTTCTGTTTCTGACGCTACCTGTGTGCGCATATCTGAACCAGCCCAGTGAGACGTATGTGTAGTGGGCGGACGTCGTCGATACTGTGGATGGACGTTCTGGAGATGTACAGAGCTCCCTCCCCATTCAGTGATGTGCCCTTCCATGGTGGCCTGACAGGAAGCTCCTGTGGTTCCCCCTTTGTTTGCGCCGCCTTTCCTCCTGAAAATCGCTCCTTTTCTGACTTAGCCACGGTCAGTGTAATTGCCATTTGTGGACGCCACAAACTGGATTTTCACCATGAAATGCTGAACCATTCAGACGTGAACATTGCCCTCCAAGGTGCAGTCTCATGTGCTCCCTATGGCTTTACAGCAAACCTCTCCCACGCTTCTCCTACTGGTATCGAGGCGGCGGTAGTCCTACATGATGGTATCGTCGCTGATACAGTAGCCTATCTCACTGATGCCAGAGGTATAGCTCTCATGTTTAGTGGCGTCAGAATCTTCATTGTCTGTGCGCCATCTGGTTTGGATAGACCTGAGAACGATCTACTTTCTTCTCCAAGAGAGACGTGGCACGCCACCCTTTCTCTTTAACAACATTTGCAAGCAGTTATTTGTTTTTATCATAAATGTGTGTCCAAGTGGTGATAAATGTTATTATCTGTACGTATAGAAATGTATTACCTTCTGAACAAAATTCAAATGGTGAGCTACAGGATTAATTTTTATATATGACATTACTGAATTTAGTCATGGCACTTTTGTTACTATGTCTGTGGTCCCTCTCAGTACTCTAATATAGTGCGATTGCACATTTAATTGTTGGTTTATCCATGTATCATCACAATAAAATAAAAATAGTGAAATTTGGTGGAGTATGAATGAGAACAGTGGCGAAATTAAGTACACAGAAACAATGACAAATTTATATTCATCCTTTTATAACTACGATAAAGCTCATAAATCTTACACGAAAAGTGACAAGCATACATTATAAAAGGGGTGGTGCTTGACTGGCAAAGCATTCATTGGAGTAGAAGCTATACAAATTCTCCCCCGAATTAATGCCTTTTATAACGCAATGAGGCTTTGCACACAGGTAACCATTGTGAGGTCGATTAATCTTCAAATGGAAACAGGTACGACCAAATACACCACAAACTATAGTTTCCAGAGAACAGGGAGCTGTGAATATCATTTCACAACACTATGCCGGTGCACCAATATTTTATCCTTCACCTTGATTGATCCGGCTTCAGTAAACGCCACGCCGTGGGCGATTAGCGGCGAGCTGTGGCTGGTGTAGTGTTCTCACGTTTGCACAAAACTTTGCAACCTACACGGACTGGCGTTCTGATTATTATAAGTGGGAAACTTTCCTATCAGAGCCCTGAAATCAAGGCAGATTTCAATTTATGTGCACCCGTTCACTGGTCTGGCCAATAAATTTGGCTCACGGCCACGACGGAACATGCTGGAACTGTCAAACGTCAGACGATCGTCTCAGGACGAATAAGCTCACCCTCATGACACATGATATGTCCAAGACGATATGAAGTTCTGTCAGTGCAAATGGAAACTGATGGCTATTAGTCTACAACAAGTTGCAAACCACAAGTCTCGCCCACTAGGGAAACACCGGAAGTTCTCCACCTGGGGAGGACCAGAAGACGAAGAAGGCAAAGAATTAAAATCACTGCCTACCAAGCCTCAGTACGGGAGCCAAATTAGCAGAAAAAAACATGCCTCCGCTTTGTACAACCCAATCGAACAATCCTCTATTCATTGAATCTAACCTCTTGGCTGCTCTGCTACCCTGGTTGCCAATCCAGACAGAGCAGCGGGGATCCCATGCTAGGGGAGCAAGTCTTTGTTTTGCGTATCCTGAGAGTAGCCAATAAGCGGGCCAAAATCTCTCTTGTCTGAAAAAAGAAGATTTTAGACTACGCCAGCCGAGGTGGCCGAGCGGTTCTAGGCGCTACAGTCTGGAACCACGCGACCGCTACGGTCGGAAGTTCGAATCCTGCCTCGGGCATGGATGTGTGTGATGTCCTTAGGTTAGTTAGGGAACTGATGATCTCAGAAGTTAAGTCCCATAGTGCTCAGAGCCATTTGAACCATTTTTTTTAGACTACGGAGCCGTCGTTCTCATAGTAAGCATGGCCACTTTTCGGCAAAAAAAGTCTACCTAGATTGCACCACAGACCTTTTTTTACGAAGAAATCTAATCTTTTCAGGCCGACCATTTCCAGCTTCTAAAAGAAGACTGTTTAGCTTCCCAGACAGTCGTATCCGAGAAATTTATGTTTTTGCCACTCGCTAAAAGATTAGCGTTAGATTTTAGGTCACTATCTCGGTGTTCCCCAGTACTATTTTTGGAATGTGCGGTTATTCACTTTTTACGTGAGGAAATTGTGAGCAGAATGTTCTTATAATTGCATTTGTAACCCGTAGGGATCATGTCTCTGAGGCGCTGTAGGGGAGGCGACGGAGAACAGAAAGAGAGATGGATTGGTGGCCATAACTTCTGAGTGCAGTGACGAGGCTGAGCGAGTGATTCTAGGAAGCAGCACTCTGTGGATCGTGCCTGCAGAGGGACTTCTGGCTGAAGTCTCTCCTCCCTCCAGTGAGGGTCGGACAGGAGGCCACCGGCCCACACACATTCTACCTGGTCCAGGCAGCAGTCCGTCGTGAAGGTGGGCAGTTGGCCATTTAAGAGACACTGCTGTAAACTGAGCCTTTGTGCCACTGGAGGGAAAGTCTTAAGGTTCTGTGCATTCTTACGTTAGAAGCTGGGACAATACTGATAGAGTGGCTGGTGCACGTTGTAACCTCCCCACGGAAAATTTAAAAGACTATATTTATTAGAAATGGTGCCACAGCTAAGTATAAACTCCCCACAAGAATATTAATGGCAAAGACAATTAAATGAAAGCTCGCTATCTGACACAAGTACAAGTTCCCATTAAATAATGAACGCTAATCCCATGATAATGAAACTGTAATGATAACCTAAACTCAATTCAACCGAAAGTCGGTGTTTGCCCTGTGCGAAACGAGAATAAATTTCTTACCTTAGTGAAACTGCATGTCAAAATTCTGCTCTTATTGTTCTCTGTCGCTTGCATGAAAAGCATTGGGAGTACCTTTTTTTTTTAAAAATCTTTGTTAAAAGGAAATGGAAGGAAATTTGAATGATTGTCTCTAAAATTGCTTTTAAATCAAAATTATTATTGGGGGCGATTTTTGAAAGTTAAATTACAATGAGTGTTCGTTACATTATCTGATGAGCGCAAAGCTGCATGATTATTTATTTAAGTAAATTATACCTCGTCCTGAATCTCGACCATTGCGATGCCGACGCCCGCCGACTGCTCTCCGCTACTGCTAGCAACCGACTCCAAGCACTACTGAGGACTGACTACTGCAGACTGACTGACTGCTCGCTACTGCGAGTCGAGCGCAACTGCTCTGGTCAGAGATTCTACAATGTCTCAGCATCGCTGCCGCACAACATACGTGTTTCATAACCCTCCACTGGGGGGGCAAAAATTTGGCAGCGATGGTGAGTCATTTGGACTTGCCATCGTAACAAATTTTTCCTTTAATTAACAAAATATTTAGATGTATCACATGAATTAAATGTTGTGCGCATGCACCGATTACAAAACATTACAGACAAGACAAAATATAAGTACAAAACAAATCAGGAAAGATGTATATACAAATTATTTGACAGATAATAAAGTGTACACACACTAAAAAATTCTTTAGCAGTTTCATAACAGGCAAAAAAAAAAAAAAATCATGTTGACAAGTGTCATGAGTGCACATGCACTGCAGTGGAGAACATATCAAAAAAAGACGAAATGTATATACAAGAGTAACAAATGACATAAATCATAAAAGGTATACAGAATGAACACAAATCATATCGAAAATTGAGAAGAGTGCACAGGCACTGTAGTTCAGTTGAAAACATATTCACATAAGTGCACATGCACTGAAAACTTTTGAACATTTTTATAACAAATAAACGCAAGAGTAGAAAAAATCATCAAATCACAAAAAGTATATACAATATAGATGACAAGAGTGCACACATACTGCACTTCAAAACAAATCGAAAATGTCTTTAGTATTTTGACAACAAATGGCAAAAATCATGTCGACAAGTGACACAAGTGTACTCGCACTAGAGTTCAACAAATCGAGAAAAAATGTATATGCCATGAACATAAATGGTGTTAGTAAAAAAATGATTTTCACTATTAGGATAGGAAAGGAAGGATTGCATCATGGTTGTAGCACTTTAGTTTGCACATAGCTGCACTGAAAGTCCATATCTTTCCACAGAATCACAACTAAGTGATACAATCTGCAGTTCCGTTCCCAGAAGTATTTATCAGCTTATCAAGACAGTGAAACGTCGTAGTAGTATTCCATACTATCATTTGGCAGTATACCAGGTACACCAAACAGTGGGACCAGAATAACGTCTTCATCGGTTACGGTGGTGGACAGCATGTCGTGTCAACACCACGCTCTTAAGAGGCGGCACACAGTCTTGATTAGTGATTACATAAGTAGTTTCTTCGCCTACAGTGGTGGACAGCATGTCGTGTCAACACCACGCTTTTAAGAGGCAGCACACCAACGTAGAATTAGTGCAAAAACCAAATATAGTGCTCCATGATAATGAGGATGGACAAGACAAATGGATGTTACAATAATTTCAGGTAGTTAGGTCAGAAGGTGAAGGACATTAACTAACACACAAGTCTTGATTAGTGATTACATAAGTAGTTTGCGGTATCCATACTCTAGTCATTGAACATTTCTGTACCATGAATGTAGTATTACAGAAAAATGTTCATTAATTAATTTAAAGACAAGAGTGGTAATCAATCGCCATCAAGTATTGAGTATTACAAAACATTTTTCCTCATTCAAATGACATATTTACAAGTAACTATTAACACTCAGTGGCCTAGCAACTTTCGATTAGTACAAAATATTTATCATCATTCAGTATTAATATGGGAAGTCATCATTGAAAACACTAACAAAACGTTAAGTTACACTAATTATTGGCACTCAGTGGCCAGCAAGTATTGAATAGTATAAAACATTATTCATCATTCAGTATTCTTCATATCATTAAGAAATCATTATTAGAAAAATCAGTTAATTACAGTCATAGCATTAATAAGCATGGGCATTATAAGTTACATTAATTATGGGCACTCAGTGGCCAGCAAGTATTGAATAGTACAAAACATTATTAGCATTAATAAGCATGGGCATAATAAGTACTCTCATTACGATAGATAGTGGCAATTATGTTTTGGTAACATTAAGAAGTCATTATTCAAGTGACATACTATTCAGAGCTGATCAGTGTTATTCAGAATTATCATAAACTAGTGACATTATCTGGGACTGTTAAATACATTTTGTTTTTTTCTGCTAGCAATGCATTGCTTTGGGTAATTATAAGGGAAAGCAAGAAGAAATAAGAGAAAAAATTGCTTCTAGGTTGTTCCTATAAATGAAAGGATTGTGTAACGTCATTCGTCATGAGTCAGCTGTAGCAAGGTTATCACATTTATAAATGATAGACACAAATGGGTAAAAATAAAAAAAAAAAAAAAAAAATGCAAGTACTAGAACAGGTATAATAGGTAACAAGTTTAGTAAGTATCATAAAAAGCTTCTCCTGAAAAAAAAATACAAAATGGATTATTGAGCTGAAAGAAGAAATGCAGACTATGCTGAAAAGTAGTGAACTTCGAATTAACAGGTAGTGAAATGTGTATAAAAAATGTGTTCCATAGCTGTCCTTTCCAAAACCTTCAGTCATCCTACTACGCAATATAACACCTGCTGTCAAAGTAAACTGCAACAAATACTTAAATAACTACATAGCATAAATACATAACTTCAACATTATCCTCATCTGTAAAGAAAAACTTCATTATTCATATCATCATAACTCCATCATTATCATCACCTGTAAACAAAAACTTCATTATTCATAGTACCATATTCTTCATCATTGTTCATTATCAGCATTCATTATCATCTGCAAAAATCATTTCATTATTCATCACACAACTATTCCTAATCCCTAGCATATTTCATCACTTAAAACTAAAATGTGTAGTTCTGTCTGACAGCTTGCATCAATCGCTTTGTATTCTGAAAGAAAAAATTAGTTAAGACTGCTATTCTGCGATGTGTATAATATATTCTGGTTAATGCTTGTTAATTCTGATCCATTTACTCGTCCTCATTAGCTTATTGCATCTTCTTTCGTTTATTCCATAGGTGAAATTCCCACTTCTGTTTAATTCATTTCCTGTACGCATCATTTATTTCTGAAATTGATGAACAAAGATTAATGTCTTGCATTTAAATCATATACCCATTAAATAGTGACTGGTTAATGGTGACTCAATTAAGCATACAACATAACATGACAGAAAACGTAATATCTCAAAACACAGACAGTGTTTAAAGGCAAAAAGTGTACAGAGAATATCGTAATGCAGCAGCAAAAAAGGAAAATGTAAAACAGTCACGATGTTGAGATATCACAAGGCAAAATGTCAAAGTCAAATGGTGTGTGTTATACCTTAACTAGTTCACAGTGCATACAAACAAAACATGAAAACAATCGTACATACATAAGAAAGACAAAATGTGACATTCGTTGTGTTCAGCTTATATGTAGTGTAGTTAATAGATGCGATAATTAAAGACTTCAATGGAGAGAGAATTTGATAAAATTAATGCGTCATTATAGAGAATTGCATAATTATTCATAAAATGCGTAAGTTCATCTGAAAAAATGCACGGTCTAGTGTGTAACGACAAGAAGAGCGACCTGCTAACCTTACCTTGCCGGGCACTTGCCAAGAAAAAATACGATAATCATCAATAGGTAGTCACATAAATGTAATTGCATAAGTGGTCACAAAATGTGTAAGTTCATCTGAAAAAATGTGCACGGTCTGATGTGTAACGACAAGAAAAGCGACCTGCTAACCTTACCTTGCCGGGCACTTGCCAAGAAAAAATACGATAATCATCAGTAATTAGTCATGTGAATATAATTGCATAAGTGGTCATAAAATGTGTAAACGGCCTCATAGCATGTTACATCGTAAAGTAGTTTCATTCGATAAAGGGTTTAATGTTTGACACATGATGGTTGCCTTTCGATTTTCTGGTTCTCAGAGTTTCGACGTGTACAACATTGGGGTGAGGAATGCTGCGAATCCGATATGGACCTGCGTATAGAAGTTCAAATTTACTGCACTTACCTTTTAATTTGCTGGATAAATAGTGTGTACGTACTAATATCTTCTGTCCAACGTGAAAGTCTCGGTGTCTACAAACCTGTTTTTGCTGTCTTCTCCGGCGCTCTGCGGCACGTTTGATGTTGTTCAGCGCAATATCAATTATTTCGTGGTGTCGTAATCGACGAGATGTAGGAAATGTTACTAATTCTTTGATTTTGTTTGGTGGTTCAACGTTCTTCAGTATAACAGACGGAGGTAGCATAGTGGATTCATTTGGAATGGAATTAATTACATCTTGGAATGAGTGTATGTGTGTGTCCCAATTAACATGTCTTTTGTGGCAGTATATTCTACACAGTTTGCCAATTTCTTTCATTAGTCGTTCACAAGGGTTCGAAGAGGCGTGGTACTTGGATATATAAATCGGAGAAATGTTTCTAGCTCGTAACATGCGTGTCCATATGACAGAACGAAATTGTGATCCATTGTCAGAAATTACTTTCATCACATGCCCTATATGAAATAGAAAATGTTTTACAAATGCTTTCGAAACAGTTTTAGCAGTAGCTTTGCGTAACGGAGTGAAGGTAACAAATTTTGAAGTGAGTTCAACAGCGACAAAGATGTAGCAAAAACCTCTATTAGTTCTCGGAATTGGACCAAAAATGTCTACTGCAGCCATATGTCTTAATTTAACAGGTACAATGGGATATAATGGAGGAATGTGTGAAGTGGTGTCTGATTTAGCTTTCTGGCAAATTTTACATGACGCTAAAACTCGTCGTATACGTTTTTCCATGTTTGTAAAATAACAGTTCTGTCTCAATATAAGAAAACATTTTCTTGCTCCGTAATGTGCGTAGCTTAAATGCGTGTACCAAATTAATTTGTTAACCAGTTCGTCAGGAATGCATAGTAACCAATTGTTGCTGTCAGGATGAGAGCGGCGAAACAGAATGTCATTGCGTACAGTGTAGTGGTTCCTAATCGTAACATTATTCTTATCTTGCCAAAGGTGCTTAATTTCTTTCCATACATTGTCTTTGCTTTGCTCTCGTGCTATGTCCTGTAATGACGATGAAATAAAATTTTCAAATGCAACTTGTTGAATGTACATGATACTGAAATTTGCTTTGCAGAAGTTGGTTGCTACGTCTTGCTGATTGTTGCTGAGAGAACGCGAAAGTGCGTCCGCTATAACATTTTGTGTGCCGGGAATGTGAATTATCGTAAAATTAAATTCCTGTAAATACAGTTTCCATCTGCTTAATCTATCATGAGTAAATTTAGCCGAAAGTAAGAATTGTATAGCTCTGTGATCCGTGTAAACAGTCGTATGTCTGCCATAAAGAAAGTGTCTAAATCTCGTAAAAGCCCATACAACACACAACGTTTCCAATTCTGTGACGGAATAATTTCGTTCAGCAGGTGACAGAATGCGGCTTGCAAATGCGATGTTTTTAATTACTGTAGAACCATCTTCTTCAATTTCCTGAAAAATATGTACGCCTAAAGCTGTGTTGGAACTGTCGGTGGCAATGGAAAAATTTCTGGTAAGATCTGGGTGCGATAAAAGTGGAGCATTCAACAAAGCATGTTTTAGGTTCACGAATTCAGAATGTGCTTGCTTATCCCATGACCAAATAGTGTTTTTACCTGTTAATTGGCATAATCTAGGTGTGTCTAGTGCAGAGTGATGAATAAATTTGCGAAAAAAGTTAATTAAGCCCAAAAAACTGCGTAATTGCTTCTTCGTTGTAGGAACAGTAATGTCACGTAAAGCTTGAAGTTTTTCCGGATCAGGCGCAATGCCTTCTGCTGAAATTACGTGTCCAAGAAATTTTATAGAAGTTTTACCAAAATGTGATTTACTGAGGTTAACTGTGAGTCCTTGTGCATGGAAAGTTTGCAATAGTCGTTCTAAAATCAGATTATGTTCAGACCAGTTAGCTTCTGCAATAAGAATGTCGTCTACGTACGTCGTAATTCTGTCTTTAAGTTCTGTCGGAAGTATTGTGTTCAAACCGCGAATAAAAGCAGCAGAAGAAATAGTTAAGCCGAACGGTAATTTACAAAATTGATAACAGTCACCAAAACAGAGAAAAGCTGTATACTTTCTGCAATTCGGATGAAGTTGTATTTGCCAAAATCCCGATTTCAAATCTAATGTGGAATAAATAGCTGTACCGTGAAATTTCTGTAGTAGTTCTTCTAATGTCTGTGGTCGATCTGTTTCATTAATAATAATGTCATTAATGTGACGTGAATCAAGTACGAGGCGAAGTGAGCCATCCTTTTTCTTAACAATATGCAGCGGGTTTATGTACGGGCTAACTGCTGGTTCAATAATTCCTTGATCGAGCATATCCTGCAATTCTTTTTTAACTTGTTCTCTATGAATATACGGAATAGGATAATGCTTAGCTTTAAATGTGTCGTGCTGTTTGACTTGAAATTCATACATAAAACCGGACATAGTACCAGGAATGTTATCGAAAACTGGAGCTTGCTGTAAAAGAATTTTGTGTAATTGCGTTCGTTCGTCGTCTGTATTTGCACTGCTTTGTTTAACTTTATCAGAAATCATCTGCATTACGTCGTAGTCAGTTTCGTCTGGAGTGTTATAGTTGTGTACGTACGTATCCGTAAACAATGTGGGATTACAGTCTATGTTACGTGTTGCGGAAATGACCTCTGTGCGGTTAATTGTTTGTTCTTCTGCAGATAAGGAATGCTGAAATTCTAAAGCTAATTGCACATTTTCATCTTTTAACATTAAATAAGAATTTTGGAAATCAACCACTGCGTCGTGTTGTACGAGAAAATTAGTACCTAAAATTACGTCTGTTGTCAATAAAGGAACAATCCAAAAATTTGAGTGAAAAATATGACCTGCAATACAAAATGATAAATGCGTCTGTAATTTAACGTCTACTCCTTTACTCGATACTGCTCCTTTCACTTTCGTTTTGCCTAAAGGTAATGTGGGATAGGTGTTCTCTTTGTTACACTCGTTAAAAGTTTCTTCATTAACAACCGACATAGGTGAGCCAGAATCAATTACTGCTGAAAATTTCGATGAACCTATTTTAATTTCGATGACAGGATGTGAAATAATTTTCTGAACAACTGGTCTTTCCTGCAAAAGTGTGTCTCTGATGTCGTCAAAAGTAATTACATTTTCATGAACAACATTCTGCGTGTTAAAGGTAGTGCTTGTATTATTGGAAGATGCGATTTTTACAGTATCTAGTCAAATTCTATCTGACGTGTTACTATTATCAGGAGGATTCCGTGGCATTTCTACTATTTGAACTGTCCTATTACTTCTTCCAGACGTATTACGCTCTGGATGATACCTACTGTCGGGTTCATTCATGAGAATAGGTTCTTGTGGATAATTTTGCTGTTGGTATGACCGACTGTTGTTAGATGTACGCTGAAAATTGTCCTCATTATTTCTACGTCTATCGTAATAGTCATTCCTATACGGTGCATTGCGATTGGAATTGAAAAACTGTCTTCTCTGTACGTAGTTATTTCCTTGCTGCCGTGCGTTACTATTTGTTGTACCAGGGACTATACGTGCACGCGGCGAAACATTAAAGCCTGGTTGACCTTGTGCATTCCATTGTTGGTTAGGTATTCTAACCGGTTGACTTTCATGCTGTTGTGGTGGAAAACGTCTATTGTTACTAAAAGGTGGTTCCTGTTGCTGAATATTTTGATGATATTGATAATGAGAATTTTGCCTGTTATTAAAGTTCTGGTGGTTGTCGTTCCTAAAGTGTCTGTTACTTTTCCTGTTGAAATTACGTCCCTGATCGTAATTACTGTAAGTTTGTTGACTTTGATTACTATACGAAAAATTTTTGTTTACGAAAGAATAATCAGATTGCTGCACTTCTAAAAGCTGCAATAGCTCTCTGAATGCTGAAATGTTTTCTTTTTGCTGACCCGTTAGAAGTGACACTCTTAATGATCGTGGTAATTTAGAGATACATAATTGAATGAGTGCAGATTCACTATAAGGTTCACTCAGGTACTGGTTTTGTTGCACCATGTGCTCAAAAAATTGCGTCACACTCGGAAAATTTGAGTTCTCATAATTTGGCAAACTAATTAGTTGATCTTTAATTCCGCGCTGTGTCGTCTTCGACCAATACGCTGACAGAAAAGCATTCTGAAATTCCTCTACCGAGTAACATTGTCTCGCGATCGGCCTCATACGAGTTGCCGGTTCGCCTTCCAAAAAACTGCAAATAAATTCAAGTTTATGCGTTACAGGCCAAGTCGGTGGAAAAGCAAAGCTAAATTGTTGTATCCAATCTAGCGGGTGAATCTGTGTTCTGTCGTTTTTAAATACTTTAAACTTTCTCACTGACAGAAAATGTTTGTAATCGAAATTATCATCTCTGTATGATGGAACAGGTTCAGTATTGTAAGAGAATCTGTTGAACTGTGTTTGTTCGGAATCTAAGTCTCGTACTCTCTGTAGATTACTCAAATTATACGCGTTGCGCGAGTCTGGCAAATGTTCGAAAAGTGGTGTCTGCTGTGCTGTGTTATTAACTGAAGTGTTTTTCATCTCTGTTACTTCTTGCTGTAAACTTGACAGTTTTCGACGCAATGTGTTATTAGACGAATCAATCTCATTAATTGTCTGCTGTAAATTTTGAAATTCCGGTGTTTGATTAAATGCAACCGGTGAAGTATCGTCTGATTTATTGTCATTAGTAGTTTCGATGACGTCAATACGACTGGCCAATTCATCACATTTTTCAGTCAGTATTTTTACCTGATCATCGGTTTTAGTGTCATTGTCATTAATCTGGTTTTGCAATTTACGTGTAGTTTCGTTCAGTTTTTTAACATCAGCTTTCACGACATCGGAATCCTGTGTTAGTTCTAATTGTTCGAGTCTGTCGGTCACTGTTTGAAAATCTGTTATGTATGTGTCTGTTTTCGATTTCAGATCAGAAATTTCGTCACGTAATTCTGTGTTTGACTGTTCGATGGTATTAATTTTGTCCGAAACTGTGGCAATATTATTGTCTACATACGTTTTTGCCTTCGCAAACATTTTACGTTTGTCTTCTTGTCTCTGTGCAGTGATTGTTTCCATTACCTGGCGTTTTACTTTATTTTGATCATCAATAAATTTACGAAAACGCGTATTACTGTTTTCTATGTGAAGACTAAGACGTTCGTTAATTTGTGTGTTCTGTTGTTCGAATTTTGCGTCAATCTTTTCATCCATTGTGCGCGAAAGTTCTACCGTCATTGCTTTAAACTCGTCGCGTAATTGTGTAGCTTTTTCAGAGCATTGTTTAGCGACTGTACTGATTTCCGCTCTAAGTGTTTCTGTTGCAGCTGTTTGCAATTCCCTTAACTCCTGAGCAACAGACTTAATTTCTTCGCTACTTTTTTTTGAACAAGCCTCGATTTCCTCGCGTAACTGTACCTTAGTGTCATGGCACTGCGCGGCAACGGCTCTAATTTGTTCACTTAACTGTCTGGAATTGTTATCTAATTTTTCATTTAACTGTCTGGAATTGTTATCTAATTTTTCACTCTGTTGTTTACCCTGTTGTACCAATATTGCCATAATTTGTTCCAAGGTAACATTACCTACTCTATTCTCCGTACTGTTTGTCTGTGTATTTGCAATTGTCGCGTTTTCTGTAACCAATTGGTTATTCTGAGATTTACAAAAAGGTTTATCAGTCGGATGTATACTGTCAGACACTATTTCGGAATTAAATAAATCCGGCGTACTTTGTGTATCCTGCTCATTTTCATTAGAGAAATTTGTCTGTACGTTATTTGAATTTTCCAAACCGGGTGTGTTAAGCTGGGCAGCGCTCATTCCAACAGAACGCCCCGCGTCATCAATTGTCGTCAAATTAACAGAGGAGACAATTGAGTTCTCTTGTTCATCATTCAGATAAAAGTCGTCATTCGCGATTGGAACGCACTGACTGTTAGTGAACACAGCATTGTCATCATTACACTGCGTGTCACTAGTACTATTGGTCACGTTGTTTAAGTCGGTAACTTCATTCATAATGCCTCGCGATACACTATTCACTGTCTTTCGCGGCATTTTCACAATAGACACAAATATTCACAAAAGAAATAAGCACAATGCAAAAGCAACACACAAATACAACAGAGCAACGAATTGCCGATGATCTGAAGAAAGAAAGTCACAAGATTAGTAAAAGCGTTGCGCCAAATTCTAATTATATTTAAGCAATAAGAGCAGATATCTGACTGTTTTTCAAAAAATTCTCAACGAAATACGATCCTGGACCGGGTGTCGCCAAGTGTAACCTCCCCACGGAAAATTTAAAAGACTATATTTATTAGAAATGGTGCCACAGCTAAGTATAAACTCCCCACAAGAATATTAATGGCAAAGACAATTAAATGAAAGCTCGCTATCTGACACAAGTACAAGTTCCCATTAAATAATGAACGCTAATCCCATGATAATGAAACTGTAATGATAACCTAAACTCAATTCAACCGAAAGTCGGTGTTTGCCCTGTGCGAAACGAGAATAAATTTCTTACCTTAGTGAAACTGCATGTCAAAATTCTGCTCTTATTGTTCTCTGTCGCTTGCATGAAAAGCATTGGGAGTACCTTTTTTTTTTAAAAATCTTTGTTAAAAGGAAATGGAAGGAAATTTGAATGATTGTCTCTAAAATTGCTTTTAAATCAAAATTATTATTGGGGGCGATTTTTGAAAGTTAAATTACAATGAGTGTTCGTTACATTATCTGATGAGCGCAAAGCTGCATGATTATTTATTTAAGTAAATTATACCTCGTCCTGAATCTCGACCATTGCGATGCCGACGCCCGCCGACTGCTCTCCGCTACTGCTAGCAACCGACTCCAAGCACTACTGAGGACTGACTACTGCAGACTGACTGACTGCTCGCTACTGCGAGTCGAGCGCAACTGCTCTGGTCAGAGATTCTACAATGTCTCAGCATCGCTGCCGCACAACATACGTGTTTCAACGTTTTTAGCGGAGGCAAGACTGTAGCTCCCCTGCTACCAGAAAGTCGCCAGGTTCTTTATCGAGCGGCGAAAAACATATACGAGTATATTTCATGAGCACAACTATGCGGGAAGCTTAACAGCCTTCTTTCACAAATTGTAAATGGTCAATCTGGAATGATTAGATCTCTTCCTAAAAGAGGGACAGTGGTCCCATCTAGATATATTTTGTCTTGCTCTAAGATTGCCTCACTCATTGTGAGAATGAAGCCTCCCGACTCTAAAACCTCCTTTTTTCACATAAGAGAGATTTGGTGTCTCTGATTGGCTCCTCTGAAGATATGCAAAGTGAAGGCCTGTTCTACCAGTGTGGGAACCCCCGTGCTGTGTCTGGATTGGCTACCAGGCCAACAGAATTTTCAAGAGGAGAGACTCAATCAGTAGAGGAGACCTTCATTGGTCTTTGCGTTGTGGGGGCGGTTTCGTTTTTTCTAATTCGGCTCCCATTCCGAGGCTTGCTGGAAAGGGGTGGTGGTTCCTAGCGTTCTTCGTCTTCTGCTCCTCCCCTGGTGGAGAACATCAGGCTCTTCCCTAGTGGGTGAGATCATCGGTCTATATCTTGTGGTCGACTAAGAACCAGTAGCAGATTCCAACTGGACCGATAGTGGAACTGCATATCATCTCGGGCAAATAGCGTGTCGCGAGGGTGGACTTAATCGTCCTGATGCGGCTGCCTGACGTTTTACAGTTGTAGCACGCACCGTCGTGCCTGTGATTCATAGTGGTTTGGATAGACCAGCGAACGGATGCATCTCACACTGAAATCTGCTGGAATTTCAGGGATTTGATAGGCAAGTTCCCCAGTTCTGATAATCAGAACGCCAGACTCCGTAGTTTGCAAAGTTTCGTAGACACGTCAGAACGTTACAGCTCTTGCGGCGCACCGTTCCTTGCCCACAGCGCGCCATTTCACGCCGCCGCCTGAATCAGGGAGAAAGGGTAAAGTACTGCTGCACCGGATTAGCATTGCTAAATGATACTCACAGCTCCCTGTTCCAAGGTGAACCATTGTTTGTGGTATACTTGACCAAAATTGATTCCATTTTAATGCGTTTGGCCTCACAGTGGATTCATATGAACAAAGTCAGATTGATTTGCAAAAGGGATTTCCCGCAGGAGGTTCGAGTCCTCCCTCGGGCTTGGATGTGTGTGTTGTTCTTAGCATATGTTAGTTTAACTTAGTTTAAGTAAAGTGTAAGTCTAGGGACCGATGACCTATGCAGTTTGGTCCCTTAGGAATTCACACACATTTGAACATTTGCAAAAGGAATTAATTTAGGAGAAAATTTGTATAGTTTCCACCCCAATGAATGCTTTACCAATTAAACTCTATCGCTTTTCTAATGTGTGTTTCTCATTTTTATGTAAGATTTATCGGCTCATTCTAGTTATAAAATGATTAACAAAATTTGTCATTATTTTGTAAACTTAAACACGCCACAGTTCTCATTCGTACTCCCTCAACTATTAACTGTTTTTATTGTATTGAGTAGGTAGGTGGGTGCAACTGCAATGTAAGTTTAATCTTATTAATTTGAGTTCTGAACGTCACCTCAGCAAAAGGCCTCAAAAGTGCCATGAAGAAATTCACTAATCTTATACATAAAAATTTAGGGTGTAGTTCACGATTTGAAGGTTATTGAGAAGATAATGCTTTCTTTATGTAAAAATAATTACATTTAGCATCATTCGGCCTTATACTACTGATTAAAGCAAGCGACAGCTTGTAATTGGTGACCCTAGGCCAGTATCTCGAATCACGGCACTTCTGTGCGATAGTTAGTGCATTATCTAGCGGAACAGGCGCGTTCTTTTTTTTTTTTTTTCTTCCAGAGTGATACTATGGTGCAGTAAGAATATTTAGATTCGGGTTGGCCCTATGCTTTGTATCTCAGCAACGTACAGTATGTTGTGTCACTTTATTTCAGTATATATATTGTTTGTGTCACTGATTTTTTGTCTTGTTTCTGTTGTGCCTGATCAGTGACTTCTGCGTCGCATTATGTCGGATGTAGCTGCGTTGCCAACAGCGTTGTGCAAGGTTTTGTAGAACAAATTTGACTAGGGGGATGTGTGAGATATTTTAGATTTGGTTTTGTTTCATGAGCTTAGGTATAAATGTGTGCATTATCTGACAGGAGATTAGAATTGTGGCTTGCGATGCTTTAGAGTAGGTAACTGGCGGAAGTAAAAATTGATACGATTGATTACGAGAATCAAAGCTTGCGTGTGTAGTGAGAAAGACTGGACCCTGATGTCATCCGAAATGGAACACGCATCAGCCACAGACGCAAGACAAGACGGAATGGCAGATGAAATTCATTTAAATAACCCTGCAGACAGGGCACGAATGTGAAATGCAGTATACTCCGATGATGAGGGTTCAGACCTTTCAGGAACTGAGAGTAAAAACGATGCGTGGTGGCAAGTAATGTTGTTGTTATTCTTGAAGTTTTCCCGGCGGACGTAATGTTCCATCATCTTTCTGACGTGCACTCGGGACAGCGACAATTCTTCTTGCTATATATCGGCTAGAAACCTCCCAGCCATCTTCTAGGCGAGTCGGAGACTGAGTTCATAGCGTTTGCGCGCGCCTATTTATACGGAGAGTCACGTGATACAAAGCTGCTGAGGATTGAAAGCGCATGCGTCAAAGATACCAAAGTCGCCACTACTGCGCTAGTCATAGATAAGATGTATATAGCAAAGATAAACATATAAGCGCAGAGTGCAAACAAAATAGTGCTGCTGCGAACCCACCGTGCTTGTAAATAAATAATTAATCTTTCCGAACGAAGGTGTGAAATAAGCGGTTTCCAAGCATTGCCAAGATGAAATCCTTCGTCACGGTTTAGCAGGTTGTCGGCTAGTTGTATTTCTACAGCTTCTGGGACTCAGTTGTTAAGGAAGCTGTAGAAATACAACTGCGCTTATACGTTTATCTTTCCTATATACATCTTATCTGTGACTAGCGCAGTAGTGGCGACTTTGATATCTTTGACGCATGCGCTTTCAATCCTCAGCAGCTTTGTATCACGTGACTCTCCGTATAAATAGGCACGCGCAAACGGTATGAACTCATTCTCCGACTCGCCTTGAAGATGGCTGGGAGGTTTCTAGCCGATATATCGCAAGAAGAATTGTCGCTGTACCGAGTGCACGCCCGAAAGATGATGGAACATGTTGTTGTTGTTTTCGTCTTCAGTCCAGAGACTGTTTGATGCAGCTCTCCATGCTACTCTGTCTGTGCAAGCTTCTTCATCTTCCAGTACCTACTGCAACTTACATTCTTCTGAATCTGTTTAGTGTACTCATCCCCTCGTCTCCCTCTACGATTTTTACCCTCCACGCTGCCCTCCAATACTAAACTGGTGATCCATTGATGCCTCCGAATATGCCCTACCAACCGATCCCTACTTCAAGTTGTGCCACAAATTTCTCTTCTCTCCAATTCTATTCAATACCTCCACATGAGTTATGTGATCTACCAATCTAATCTTCAGCATTCTTCTGTAGCACCAGATTTCGAAAGCTTCTATTCTCTTCTTGTCTAAACTATTTATCGTCCACGTTACAGTTCCATACATGGCTACACTCCATAAAAATACTTTCAAAAACAACTTCCTGACATTTACATCTAAACCCGATGTTAACAAATTTCTCTCCTTCAGAAACGCTTTCCTTGCCATTGCCAGTCTACATTTTATATCCTCTCTACTTCGACTATCATCACTTATGTAGGTTTTCTAAATACGGTAAGAGGATAATAAGGGAAACTAACAGTCTGATTTCGCGGGTAAGGCCTCATAGAGCAGTTCAGTCGCGTGCGTCTAGCCCAGGGTACGTCACTGTAAGTACGCAATTAGAATCGATCATTCAGTTTATGCAAGAGGAAGATAACAGACGACAGGAGGTTGAAACACAGAGGAAGGAAAGGGAAGAAAAGAGACGGCAGGAAAAAGACCAAAGATAGAAAATCATCATTAATAAAATTAGTGAAATTCAGAAGCGACAACACAAGGAGGAAAAAAAAAAATGGCTCTGAGCACTATGGGACTCAACTGCTGAGGTCATTAGTCCCCTAGAACTTAGAACTAGTTAAACCTAACTAACCTAAGGACATCACAAACATCCATGCCCGAGGCAGGATTCGAACCTGCGACCGTAGCGGTCTTGCGGTTCCAGACTGCAGCGCCTTTAACCGCACGGCCACTTCGGCCGGCTAAGGAGGAAAAGAGACAGAGCGAAGTCATGACATAAATTAAGGAAATTCAAAGGAGGGCTGATGAGTCTGTCGAGAACGTAAATCAGGGTGTAAAAGCAGAGCCGGCCGCGGTGGTCTAGCAGTTCTAGGCGCTCAGTCCGGAATCGCGCGACGGCTACGGTCGCAGGTTCGAATCCTGCCTCGGGCATGGATGTGTGTGATGTCCTTAGGTTAGTTAGGTTTAAGTAGTTCTAAGTTCTAGGGGACTTATGACCACAGATGTTGAGTCCCATAGTGCTCAGAGCCATTTTGTAAAAGCAGAGGTGGAAAGCATTAGGAAAACGTCAGAACAGACACGAGAAGAAACGCTAGATTCCAGACGTGAGGCAAGGACAACCAATTAGTAGCATGAGATGCGCTAAAAAATGCCCAAATTGCATGAGATCCGGCAGCGCTAGCAAAGGTCGAAGTGAGTGCAACTTAGAAGGTTACTTCTTCTCTCAGAAAACAGGGACAGAGAGTAGATGAACAGACACAGGAAGAAATGTTAGAAATCAAAAGGCGAGCAAACACGTCTCACTACGCAGTAGAATGATCCGGGGGGATGAAATGAGACAAATGCGCGAATGGGTCACTCGTGTAGAAATCCAGCCAGAAGCGACAGCAAGTTACTGTGCTTTCGATGGTCACCAGGAATGTCGAAGATAAAATTTTGCAATAAAATCTGGAACAACATCCGCGGCACAGACCGACATACGGCAGGAGCGTCCGCTTGACGGGGCACGACGTTCGGCCGTGCGCGGTGCGTAGTACGCAAAATACAGAGCCGGACCACAATTGCGCGTTACTGCATGACTCTGATGATACGAGAGGAGGGTACAACAGCATTCAGGGATCGTTCGGAAACGAAATCTTGGGCGCACGTGCTCCCGAAGTTAGAGAAAGTCTAGGTGTGCAAAATTATTAATATTTCGACTGAGAACATTTTCTCTCAACTCAAAAGTTTCAGGTTTACAAAAAGAACCACAATTCATTAAACACGACGTCATGGATTGCTAAGTACGATCAGGATACTACCCGAGTCTCGGCCACTAGTATACAAATTGGAATTTGTCTGTGGTTACCTGGAAGGTTCAGTTGCAGAGCACATGCGTAGCGTTACAGCAAAATGCCTCAGTTACGGCAAATTCAGAGAGGCTTTCCTAAACACCAATCGTCACAGGGTACTCTAGAAAGGATTAAATAGGAGATTGTGTTAGGGAAGGTTTACGAAGCATCGCAGCAAGTTTTTCAAAACGCTTGTCAACAAGAACAGTTATCTGAACCAACCGTATAGCGATTAGGAGATAATGCCTCACTGCTATATGAAACAGCCATTGAGGTACCAGGAACTGCTCGTTGGCGAATGCAACGATACAATAGCGCTCTACGATGGTTATAATTTGTCAAGGAATCATAAAACCGAGGAAGCGAATGAGACGTAATGAACGAAAATAGCAAGGTGTATCTGGAGGATATAATAACGGGCCAAATACAAATAGAAACAGTGCAACAAGACAACAGTATCAGGGCCAAAGATTTAATTATGAGTCTCAGGGGCATGATGAAAGAAGCAGACGTGGGACGTACGGTGCTAACTTCCACAAAACAAGAGTAGCAACAGGAGGGAAATGCAAAATTCTAATCACTTCATGCAGCTGATCTGGAACTCACGGCCAACAAGGAATAGGTCAAATCAACACTCGGGATCGCAATAACATTTGTTTATTATGACCGGTTTCGGCTATGATAAAGCCATTCTCAGATTTTTTGGGCTCCCTGTGGCTGGTGCTGCCAGTTCCTCTGTTTTTCAAGTGATAGCAGATCGCTGCGTCCCACAGACAATGTTGCCTAAATTTAGAAACAAGGGATAATGGAGGGATTGGTAGGCAAAACCCACATTGTGATCACCAGTATGACGTAGTGGAAATCAGACCAGCTAACCCCCAAAAGTAGAAACCGCAGCAGAAATCCGCATATGAACTGACAGTCTGCCGCTGCAGCCTCGTTATGTCATCAAGTTAGTGTGAAGAATCACTTGTCACTAATTCGTTTCTGTAGTCACTTAGTGTATTGTTCTTTATTGGAACCGCGCGACTGCTACGGTCGCAGGTTCGAATCCTGCCTCGGGCATGAATGTGTGTTATGTCCTTGGGTTAGTTAGGTTTAAGTAGTTCTAAGTTCTAGTGCACTAATGACCTCAGATGTTAAGTCCCATAGTGCTCAGAGCCATTTCAACTATTTGTTCTTTATGAGGTACATTCAAGTTCTAAGGCCTCCGATTTTTTTTCTAATTAACTACTCACCCGAAATCGATGAAACTGGTGTTACTTCTCGACGTAATCGCCCTGCAGACGTACACATTTTTCACAACGCTGACGCCATGATTCCATGGCAGCGGCGAAGTCTTCTTTAGGAGTCTGTTTTGACCACTGGAAAATCCCTGATGCAATAGCAGCACGGCTGGTGAATGTGCGGCCACAGAGAGTGTCTTTCATTGTTGGAAAAAGCCAAAAGTCACTAGGAGCCAGGTCAGGTGAGTAGGGAGCATGAGGAATCACTTCAAAGTTGTTATCACGAAGAAACTGTTGCGTAACATTAGCTCGATGTGCGGGTGCGTTGTCTTGGTGAAACAGCACACACGCAGCCCTTCCCGGACGTTTTTGTTGCAGTGCAGGAAGGAATTTGTTATTCAAAACATTTTCGTAGTATGCACCTGTTACCGTCGTGCCCTTTGGAACGCAATGGGTAAGGATTACGCCCTCGCTGTCCCAGAACATGGACACCATCATTTTTTCAGCACTGGAGGTTACCCGAAATTTTTTTGGTGGCGGTGAATCTGTGTGCTTCCATTGAGCTGACTGGCGCTTTGTTTCTGGATTGAAAAATGGAATCCACATCTCATCCATTGTCACAACCGACGAAAAGAAAGTCCCATTCATGCTGTCATTGCGCGTCAACACTGCTTGGCAACATGCCACACGGGCAGCCATGTGGTCGTCCGTCAGCATTCGTGGCACCCACATGAATGACACTTTTCGCATTTTCAGGTCGTCATGCAGGATTGTGTGCAGAGAACCCACAGAAATGCCAACTCTGGAGGCGATCTGTTCAACAGTCATTCGGCGATCCCCCAAAACAATTCTCTCCACTTTCTCGATCATGTCGTCAGACTGGCTTGTGCGAGCCCGAGGTTGTTTCGGTTTGTTGTCACACGATGTTCTGCCTTCATTAAACTGTCGCACCCGCGAACGCCCTTTCGACACATCCATAACTCCATCACCACATGTCTCCTTCAACTGTCGATGAATTTCAATTGGTTTCACACCACGCAAATTCAGAAAACGAATGATTGCACGCTGTTCAAGTAAGGAAAACGTCGCCATTTTAAGTATTTAAAACAGTTCTCATTCTCGCCGCTGGCGGTAAAATTCCATCTGCCGTACGGTGCTGCCATCTCTGGGACGTATTGACATTGAACGCGGCCTCATTTTAAAACAATGCGCATGTTTCTATCTCTTTCCAGTCCGGAGAAAAAAAAATCAGAGGCCTTAGAACTTGAATGCGCCTCATATTTGTTTACATTTACATGTTTGGATGATTTGTTATCATAATTAGCGGATGAAATCTTTTCCTGGGGCATTTGATCAATGAGTTAGGCGTTTGCAGTTTTCTGTACAGCATTTGCAGTTTGATATTTTACCGTAGTTTTGAGACGTACTGGTATCCTCTCATGTTTCAAAGATAAAAATTTATTTCGTAAAGAGGAATTTGCTGGTTTCTCCACGGGAATCCTCTTGTGTTTGTGATAAAACTCGTCGGTTTAATACGTAAACATTGCAGCATTAGTAGCTTGTCACGCCAAACAAAGGTATGTGTTGGAACAACGTGAAAATTGAATTTTTTGGTTCAGAAATAACTGCATAAATCTTGAAGGCACAGTTCTTCTCAGAATTCACCCTGTAATCCTCCGTTGATATTGTGTTCATTGCCAGTGCGGTGTATGCACGGTCCGCTCCACCATTCGGAGTGAGGAGGCGATAGTTGTGTCATAGATGTTGATTTGCGATCCGTTTGGCGTGTGTTTAATCATGCTACCGATACCGATGGGCTATTTTGCGAGATGAACATGGCTTTTCCACGCCAGGTAATTTTTGATGTTCGAGTATGGTTTTCTCTCCTGTGGTTCGATTAGGGTTATCGGCAGTGATTCAGTGAGTTCTCGTTGGTGGTTCCCGAGGATGGTGACACTAATCGATAATCGGCTATGATGCGATATTTTTCGCTGGTGGTAGTTTTTCGTTTGTAGTTATCGCTTAGGGATTACCACCAGTAGAACGAAGATGTTTGTCTTGTCATGTTTTGACTGTGGATCGCCATCGCCAGAGACGAGTCATCGGAAAAGTTTTGGATTACGTGGCGTGAGCACATGGAGTACATCTAATGGTAATACGTTTTTAATTGAATAGTAACGAAACGGCCAATGAAACTAGAAAAAAGGCGAAAAAAGATCACAAATCCTTATGTACTAGCAATTATAAAAGGAAAACACTGGGATTGTATATCTTTGCAGCAGCTGTTAATTGATGATATTTGTATGTCAATGTTTGATAGTTACAGGCCAGAGGAAAAGATGAATTCGTGCCGATGTCTGATATATCGTGGCATCACATTAAGGAGTCTACAGGTGACGGTGAGAAGTATTCGACCAGGATTCTGCACCAGATATCCGCATCAGCGACACTATCTAACAATTTGTTATCAGGCGAAGTGTTAGAGTCCAGATTAGCGTAAAGTAGGAAGTTTTAAGGTAGCTAGAGTTGGTAATGGTTAGGATGTAATTATAATAGAGTGTTGTATGATGTGACAGTGCTTGAAGTATGAATGTGCAGGCTGTGCTGATCCAGCCCACTGGGGTGCATGAATGGTGTCAGGAAACTAACGAAACGCTGAGGTGTACAACAGCAACATGGCTTCACAATTACAAAATGATTAGTTATTGTCTTTTAGACAAGCGATTAATTAGCGATGATAGTGCGATTATTTAATAGTAACGTTGTTTAAATGAAAGAAAGCAGTAAGGCACTTTCTTGCATTAATCATACTGTAAAATTCCAACTAAAACAGTCCATATTTTTGTTATGTTTTTCTATGTATGTGTATTTGTAAACATTCATTGTAAAACACACGGCACTAAAATATGTATTAAAGATTGTGCAGAGGACTATAGCATTCCAAAAGACGAGCGAGAAGCAGACTGTGGTTGGACATGGCTTGGTGCAGGGCAGGCGCCTATAGCTCAATGCAGCTTGGAGGCTGGCTGGTGCTGCAACACACCTCAGTTGCGACTGCCAGCGTGACGTCACAGAAGAGCAACCACTCTGACTGAGAGATCAGCTAACATGACGTCACGAACGGCTACATCGACAGGTGACCGATTCTCCCCCTCCCCCCCCCCCCCTTTCCGACACGACAGGACAGGCAGCCAGCTGATTTGATGACGCTAGGGCAGCCCTTTTATTCATGCCAATGGAGAGTGAAAGCAACAGCAGGGGTGCCTCGCCTGCAGCCAGCAGGTGACGTAGGTTTGACCCTGATGGCACGCAACCTCCTGAGACTACGGATGTTTGTTGCAAGAGCCTCGAGGGTCCCGATCTGAATGTAATGCCAGTGCCGACGTGAAAGGAGGGATTAGTGAGCCAGGCCGAGCGACTGAAGTCTGTGAACACTTGCCAAAACACAGACAACTGCTGCTGAAGGACTGTCTTCAACACGAGTGACAATCTGTCAGCTCCTGCCCCATCTCTGGTCTGTCAATATTCCAGATGCCTACTTCTTGCTGCTATAGACAGGAGATGGGTCCTGACACAGACAATGCTGCCACCACACATTCTGTTAAGTAAAGAGGAAACCCTTCTTTTAGACCCATCTCACCCTTACACCTGCCACATCCAACATGTTACACACCTCAAGTATGTAGTGCTGTATATAGTCTTGTGAATAATGTAAAGTTAATTTCAGGACTCTATAAAGACCCTTAAGAATGGAGCAGTAAGAGACTTCAAATGAGTTTCTGTTTTTTTAATTCTTATTTGTTTTAGCCTTGCTGTATTTATTTTACTAGGTTAAATGTAATTTTTGCACTTCTCTTTTTTACTATGTTTGTCATGAAAGTCAACACCATTTTTAGATGTGTACTTGGAAAGTAAGATAGAGAAAAGATCATGCACAACAAATACACTAATATTCAAACCACCTTTTGAAACTAGTTCATGTTTTTACTTTGTCTTTCTCATTTGTGTAAAGTCTCATTATGAATTACTCCATTGTACTAAAATAACTAAATTTGTTGAATGCTTGGATAGAATTTGTCATGTTATTGTCTCTATGGAAGACTGAATCACTGTGAAAGCATGGACTGGAGTAACATGTCTCTGAGGCACAGAATGCTCAATGCTCAACGATATTCTATTGTGGTTATCGAAACCAATCATCCCTGACCTCAGCTTCAGTGTGAATCGGTTAGTTAAAAGTCTGCATGACCTTCTAAATGTTCAGTCATTAAATTTATGGTGAGTGGGTTATATCAAAGACCTTTGGATCCACAGGAACAATTCAGACTCCTAGAAAATCACAAAACTTTAGCAGGCATGCAGCAGTGAGTGAGTGTATGACACTGGTTGAATGAGGTCAAATGGTTCAAATGGCTCTGAGCACTATGGGACACAACTTCTGAGGTCATTAGTCCGCTAGAACTTAGAACTAGTTAAACCTAACTAACCTAAGGACATCACACACATCCATGCCCGAGGCAGGATTCGAACCTGCGACCGTAGCAGTCTCGCGGTTCAAGACTGCTGTGCCCAGAACCGCAGAATGACGTCAAGACAGGGTTTACTATTTTTTGGTTTTTGGTAGCAAAACTATCAGGGTCCAGTTCGTCATTCTCAACGACCCATTTCAAATGTGATAGTTTGGTGAGGTATGTCCCTTTCAGAAATTATTGCATAATGGGGAGGTAGTGAGAGGTGGCACGCTACTCTCTCACTTTAACAACAATGTCACTCAGATCATATTTTAGGTCATGATCCCAGGGCTCCCAGTTAGTATATGCGGTTTCTGACTTTCTACATGAGGAGATGGTCGGCAGAATGTTCTGTAGGGAACTTGTACCTCAGGAGCTGTAGTGGAGGCGACGGAGAACAGGGAGAGAGATGGATTGGGGGCTATAAAATCTTTGTGCCGCGACCAGGTTGTGTGAGTGATTCTGGGAAGCAACTCTTAGTGGATCATACCTGGAGAGGGACGTCTGGCTGCAACACTCGCCTCCTTCCACTTAGGTTTGGACAGGAGGGCGCTGATTAGGAAAACATTTTATCTCGGCCAGGTGGCAGTCCATCACATAGGTGGCCAGTAGCGGAAGATGCGTGGAGGAAGAAATTTAAGAGAGACTGCTGTAAACTGAGCCTTTGTACAAACAGTAGGAAGGTCAGTAGCGTGGACGATATGGACAGGGTGGCTGTGTATGTGTTTAGTGGGGACAAGGCAGTAACTCCCCTGACGCCACAGGGCGCTAGGTCCTTTTAGCGATCGTCAAAATTCATATATATTTCAAGGCACGACTGTCTGAGAAGCTTAACAGACTTCTTTTATGAATTCGTAAATTATCAGCCTGGAAAGATTAGATCACTGTATGAATGGTAGATTATTTGCCGAAACATGGCCATGATTATCATCTCAACAAAGCATCCCTACTCTAAAATATATTTTTTTCAAACAATAGAGATAATGGAGTTGGTGTTCGGTTCCTCTCAGGATATGCTAATTGAGGCTTGCTCCTCCATTGTGGGAACCCCGGTGCTGTGTGTGGATTGACTATAAGGCCAACAGTACACTCAAGAGGGGAGATTCAATGAGAAGAGGATAGCTCAACTGCTTTATGCAGTGTGGAAGCGGTTTCGTTTTTTGATAACCAAAGCTTGGTGGAAAGTGGTGGTTTTTCTTTACTTCTTTGTCTACTTGGCCTCCACTGTTGAAGAACTTCAGGTTTTCATCTTGTGGGTGAGAGTTGTGGTCTGTACCTGTTAGTGAACTAAGAACCCGTGGTAGCTTCCGATTGTACTGTCAAAGAAACTGCATATCATCTCGGACAGATTGTGTGCGATGAGAGTGAACTTATTCGTCATCAGTCGTCTGCCTGAAGTTTGACAGTCAAGCATGTACCGTCAAACCTGTGAGTCAAACTCGTTTGACCAGAGCATAGAATAGGTGCACCTCAAATTAAAATTTGCCATGATTTCAGGGCTTTGCTAGGCAAGTTCCCGCGTTCTGATAATCAGAACGCCAGACTGCGTAGTTTGCAAAGTTTCGTGGATGCTGCCACAGCGCGCCGCTCCTCGCCCGCAACACGCCGTTTTCTGCTGCCACCTGAAACAAGGTGAAACGGTAAAACACTTCTGCACCGGCTTAGGGTTGTTAAATGATACTCGCAACTCCCTGTTCTCTGATGAACCATAGTTTGTGATATACTTGGCCATAGTTGATTCCATTTTATTAAAGTTGGGCCTCACAATGGACTCGTGTAAACGAAGACAAAGTGCGCTGTAAAAGGGATTAATTCAGGGGAAAATCTGTATAGCTTACACCCCAATGAATGCCTTGCGAATCAGACACCATCCGTTTTCTAATTTGTGTTTTTCGTTTTTTTGTGTAAGATTTATCAGCTAATTGTAGTTTTAAAAGTATTATTAGAAGCTGTCATTATTTTGTAATCTTAATCATGCCACTGCTCTCATTCATACTACCTTAATTAGTCACTGTTTTTTTATTTTATTGTGGTGTTACATGTGTACACCAGTAATTTAAGGTTTAATCTTATTAGATTACTTAGTTTGATTGTTAGTTTCAGTTCTGAAAGTTACCACAGGCATAGGTAATAAAAGTGCCACAAATAAATTCATTAATTTCATATAAAAAATTGCGGGTACAACTCACGATTTGAAGGTTATTGAGAAGATAATACTATTTTACGTAATTATAACAACATTTACCATCACTCGGACATATATTGATGATTAACGAAGCAACGGCTTGCACTGAAGCCATCACACCTCTCTTTCTGGGTCGGCAGGATGCTCTGATCATTGTCATGCATTGATCACCCAGGCACCAAAAGAACAAATGCCACTTCACTCTCCATGTACGGCGCTAGTGGTGATTTCTCCAGCACCTCAACCTTGTGGGCTCTTGAAAGCATTTTCATAGTGATTGTCTTGGGCTTACGCATTTCACTAGCTTTTCTTCCAGTCGCGTCGTTTGTGATATTTTCGGTGGGTTGCAGGCCGCTGAAGTATGGCCTGTTGCGTTCTATGACCAAGGTGCATGAGTGTCTGGCGTCAGTCTCTGGCACCTAAGGTTGTGGCACGGCTGGGGTACCATGGAAACTGAGCATGACCCACCTTACTTCAACCAACTGCTAGCAGCTGATTGACACCACGTGGACGGCTTGTCATAGACGCCACGATGCATACGTCTGCCCTGTCATGATGGGTCCTCTGCACAACGCCTGCCCTATGAAAGGCCTCTATTGGTTACAAGGAGGGAGGTCGAGTCTGACGGCGACGAACCCAGGATTTCTATCTACCATTCTCTGGGAAGGTAATATGATGCGATAATCACTAGAGCGTCAGGCAGTGTTGACTGGCGCCAAGGCACAGCTCTCGAGAGATCGACGCCAGCTAGAAGGAGCTACAGTCAGGCATACACACACGATGGGTTAGCACAGAAACATATGTCTATGTACCACGTCACAGCAGAACAGCGCCAACGTTGGAGCACTTTGCTTAATGTTCTGATGGGCGGCGCTTACATACAAACGCGATATGGGATGTGCCCTCTATACATATTATGTTTTCTCCAGCACAATGTCACCACCCAGTCAACATTACGGCAGTCTTCTGATTCTTCTTTGGCTCGGTCTGTGGGGATGCAAAGATAGATCTGCTGGCCGATATCACGGACAACGATGTCCATGATACTATCCAGGTGGGTTCTAAGTCGCCTCTCCCTGATGGTCTCCCACTAGAGTTTTATCAGACATTTCATTCTGTAATGGCGCCAGTGAGGATGGAAATTTGTTGGGACTTTATGTGGCTCTGTGTGCACATTCCAGACAGTTTCCTCAATGGTCTCTCATTCTCATCCACAAGCCTCTGGGCACATAACGGATATGCGATTAGCACCTCTTAACGTTGCTCAACAGTGACACACAGATCTTTGCCTGCACTGCTTAAACGGATGGCCCTGTATGTGGTTTCTCTTGATCAACTTGCGAGGTGCCAATAACATCCACACTGCCCTCTGTCCCTATTTGGACTTAATTGCTCTTCCTCACTCTCGTCGTATGCCAGAACTTACGACAGCTCTTGACCTCAGCCAGGTGTTGTATCGAGTCGATCATCACTACCTGTATGCACGCTCCTCAGCATGAGAGACTCTGATACAGCCGTCGACGTCGTGATGCGAATTCCTTTGGGAAACTATGTCCCATGAGCTCTACAATGGACATCTAACGTCTCCGATCTTGATCTGCCTTTTGGTGCGTCAAGGCTGCCCGCTCTCTGCACTGCTGTTTGACCACATCGTGGAACCACAACTTTATGGCGTCTATCATATCTGTCTGGTATATCTCTCGATGGGAACGATATCTCATTGTTCTTCGCAGCAGTGCTTAGGTTAATGGATAGGTTACCATATATGACGAAGCTTCTGGCAGTTGCCTTACCGTCCGCAAATTGAGCGCCGTGGCTGTAGATACAGGCAATGCTTCCTGCGGACAGCACTGCACCATTGCGTGTAGCTGCTACTACTCGATGCTTAGGACACGGGTTTGCAAGTGCTCTGGGGGATCACGATTGCCCTCATCTGCTGGCGCCTACTGTCCCAACAACGAGCCGGGTTCCTAGATCATTGTTTACGAGACCTTGATCTTCTACGAAGGTCACAATATGGTATCACGATCCCCTGCGTGGCACAGACAGTTCCTGTTTCGCAGTCCGCATGCTAGAGACATTAGGTTCATTTGTTTTCTATGGCTTACTGTTCAACATAAGTTACGAGACCCTCACCCTACCGCGATGCAGGGGCCGTTTAGGTCAGTATCATATCCGTTTTAGTTAACACTCAAATGGTGCGTCGCGCTGTTATCCTACGTGCCTTACCAGCCTGTGGCTGGAGGCCGTTGCACCACGCTCCCCCTCATCCCTGATACAGTTTTCGAACATCCCATCTCCCTTATTTTATTTCTGCTATTTTTTCCTCAAACTGAGCTATGTCTGTACTGCGATATTGCCAACAGGCTTGACATTTACGAACGCATGAAGGCAATCTGTAAAACAGCAGCACAGGCCATCGAATGTGGTTGAGGAGAAGCATCCCCACGTCGACTGGTGTCCCGTTTGGTGATCGGTGTGCGCTCCCTATTTTGCCACTGACGTCTAGTCTGCTTGGTACCTTGGAAGTTGGTACGCTGGACATGCCTTCATGGGATTCACCTTGCAGACTCCCCATTTTCTGTCACATATTATGTTCTGGACATGGACGAGCATCGCCTAGTGTGCATATAGGCGATAGATATCTGTTTTCTGGTGCTAAAGTTGCTTGCCCTAATTACCAATACGACTCCTCATCAGATGCATACTCACCTGCTCCTCTTTCTGGACTCAGAATACTTCCCACAAACTCCATGATGTGGGGTTGGGGACAAGTAGTTCACAACCTGTTTTACTGGGAGCGAGAAAAATATCGTTGACTTTTCGGCTCATTCTTGATGAATGCCATTGTGCAGTTGTCTGCAATCCCAAATACAGATAATGTTACAGTTTCCTTTGTAGTGTCTTTCTTATCCCACACAGAGTTGTGGTGTTACTGCAATGACGAGTTGATCCACACCTTTTCCACACTTAAAACCATTTATTCTCTGGTTATTGGAATGTTCTTTTCCATAAAACCAAGCGTCGAGAGTCCACCGAGTCGGGCGACTTGCCTTTCCCTCCTCCACACGATGCTGGTTTCCTGGTATTCTCGGTGGTATTAATGGTAGTTGGAAAAATAACGAAAAATTACTAGATAAATAAATAATATATTATTGATGTGTTTCGTATCTTTACAGCACCTTCCCAACGCTTTCCTTAGTTCCTGGGGGATTAAACGGGACATGGTGGCCACGCATAGGGTTGCGCCCCTGCTGACTTTGCCCCACCCTGCCTTTGGACACCAGGAAAGCATTAGCTTGTGCAGAGTCACTCATTCCGTCGGTAACACGGTTCGAATCCTGGTGGTGAAAAAAGTTTATTTACAAACAGATAATGGTAAAGAATTTTATAATAGAGATTTTCAAGAAATAATGAAAAAACAATATTAATCATTATTCAGCTTTGACTGAATTAAAAGCATCTGTTGTTGAAAGATTTAATAGAACACGTAAAAAGAGATGTGGAAGAAATTTGCTC